>NW_026590767.1:3250339-3300781 GCF_907164565.1 Psammomys obesus | reverse complement strand
CACACACACACACACACACACACACACACACACACACACACACACACTCGCACACAGAGGAAACCATTTCCCAGACTCAATCAAAGCTCCCAGCTCCACCTCTTCATAGAAACCCTGTCCTTTGTGATCTCCAACTTTGCAGAGTACTACTACTTAGGATACAAAGCTGGAGGACTTTTTCCCCTACTAGTTCACAAAGCAGTTTGGGAGAGAGAGATGTGTGTGGGGGGGGGGTGGCAATCCTTTGATCTCTTCCTTCTCTCACTGAGACCGGCACAGGAAACTGTCACAGATGGAGCAGGATGGTCTGAGGAGTGATGCTCCCTGGTCCCAGTGGACCACAGCTCTGCCTGGCTATTGGTGCTCTGGGAAGAGGAAAACCTCAAATTTACTGGCCTAACAGCACAGCCACAGGACAGGCGGCTTGCCTGGCAGAGCACAGAGAGAGTTGTCTGCTTTTGTTCAAATGGAGGGTATCCTGAAGTAGACGGTTCAGGGGCTGGCTACCCAGCACACAGTGGGCAGTGGCACCTGTGTTGTGCCGAACTTCCCTCCACCTTTTCTCCCTGTTTCTTCCTGCCAGTGTCTACTGGAGTGTGGGTGTGTGGTGATGAGTTAGAATGAGGTTATCTGGAGACTGGGTATAGAGCCTTTCCACTGCAAGGTACTGAGTTTAACAAACAAGAATCCAAGGCAGATTATGAAGTGCAATTGAAGGTTTCCCCCAAACCCAATAGAGCTGCCATTTGGGTCAGCTGGCCCACTTCCGGGTATATGACAGAAAGAAATGAAAGGAGACTCCCACATAGACCTGTATGGCTGTATTTACTGCAGCACTGTTCATAGCAGCTAAGGAGGAAAAATACCTGGGGTCCCGCAGTAGACACATAAAGAAAATGTGGAATAGATACACCACAGAATCTTATTCGGACAAAGTGGATGGAACCAGAGCACATGAGGAAATAACTCAGACGGCTGCCACCGGCTCTCCCGTAAACACACACCTTAAAAATCCCATCAGAATGTGCAGTAGTGACCCCCTGCAGCTGGGACAAAGTGGATGACAGAGGGAGGGTGGGTAACAGGCGTTAAAACAGACACAGGTATGTGTTCCTACATTCTACACCCCAGTGGGGACTGCACTTCACAACAACCAGCTACAGACATTACAAATGACGAACAGAGAGGAGCTTGAAGACTCCACACTCAGGGTAATAGCGAGGAGACGGGGAATAAATTAGCCCAATTTGACCAGTACATGTCGTGTGGTTATAGTGCAATCCCTCACAGGACCTCGTAGGTGTGTGCAGTGGTTGTGTGCTCATCAGGAAATGGGCATGTTCACTTCCCTGACTTGATTAGCATCCATTTTATACCTGTATTGGATTGTCACAAGGTATCGGTTGCTATGTGCAATCAAAATGCTAATAAAGGGGCTAGAGAGCTAGCTCAGCTGCTACCAGCTCAGACTACTATCGAGGAGGACCTGAGTTCGGTTTTCAGTATCCTTGTCAGCAGCTCGCAACTGCTTATAATTCCAACTTCAAGGAATCCAACACCCTCTTCTGTCCTCTACAGATACCTGCACTTACGTGTATACCCCCTCAAGCATCACCTACTCAAAATTAAACACAAAGAACAGATCTTTAGAATTCTAATTATTAATAAGGGAGAGTCAGAGGCTGAAGAGAAGCATCCAACCTTTGCTCTCACCCAGGAAAGACATGAGACCAAGACGGGCCTCACTCTGGCCCTCCAAGCCCTGCCCCCATCCACAGGTCAGCTTACCTGGTGATCACGTAGGGCGCAAAGCACACGAGAAAGGTCCCTATGAAGGTGCTGATCTTCTTGGTGGCACGCTGTCGCCTCCGCTTCTGTTCCTCCAGACAGCGTTCCCTCACACTGCACAGGGAAGAGAGGAGACCTTAACGCATGGGGTGGCCTGGCCAGGACACAGGGAAGTGCTACCCATGAACTCAAACAATGGCTTCTAGGCACCTGCGGCTATGAAGCCAGAGACAGTCTTTCACCCTTGGTCAAGCTGTGTGACATTGCCAAGGTCATTATCTGTAATGTAACATATCACACACCATATTTTGATGGTGTGCTTTCTTACAGATGATGCAACATGATATTAAATGGGATTGTCTGAAGAATTAAATGCACAACCACGCACAGTGTTCTAGTTTCCTTTCTGTTTTCTGTGATAAAACATCCTGAGCAAAAGCAGTTCAGGAGAGGGAAGGGGCTTATCTGGCTAACACTTCCGTGACACAGCCTATTATTTGGTGGAAAGCAGGAACTCAGGTAGCCAGTCACATTACATCCACAATCCAGAGAAGAGAAAAGCAAACAAAATAATGCTGTCGTCTGCTTAGTTATGCCACTAGCTTTCTCCTGCCCCAAGTTTGGAACCCCCTGTGCGGGGAATGATGTCATCCTGATGTCAATGAATAACCAAGACAATGCTACAGGCCCACGAGTGGAATGGAAGTTTTGGTTTCTTTAAACACTCAGTTATGCTATGTAAGCAGGGGTTTGTTTTAATCCCAAGTGTGGGATATGGGACTGCTTTAGTTTATCCACAGCTGATTACTGCCCTTCTGTCGATCAGAGAGGGGTGTGGTCTTTGCCAGCTGTAGTTAGTTTAATTCTGAGGACTCTGAGAGCGTATAAAGACCAGAGCACAGAAAGGAGAGAAAGGGACGCTTCGAACGCTTCTCTGAGAAAGAGGAAGGCTACTGTTTCATCCGCTGGTTCGCTGGTTTGCTGGTTAGCTGGACTTCTGGAAGACTGACTGAGATTGATATTTTTCTCAAAGAACCTGAAGATCCTAGACAGCCTGAATAGAGGTTAAAACCTAGCATCTACACACAGGCCTACCTGATCTAGATAATTTCTCAGCTGAAATGCTCTTCCCAGGTAATTCTAGGTTGTAGCAAATTGACATTTAAAACTAACCATCACACACACACACACACACACATTTTCTATAAAATGTATACAGTGCACAAATGAATAGAACAAAATAAAAAAGAATAACATGAATAATGCAAAATAAATAATATAATTACAGAGTATATTATACATAAGACAATACAATTAGTATTGTACAACAAATACAAATAAACACAAACTTATTATTATAACTGCTTATATCACTCACTGATTCCCCTGAACAATCCTGGTGGTACAATCTGTGTGTTGTCTTTTCTTATTTTTATCGTTTTCAGTCCTGCAGGGGCTATTCCCTTCCTGTGGCGCTCACCTACTATAACAGTCTATGTTAACTGTCAACCTGACAGACTTTAGGATCACCTGGGAATGTGCCCCTGCTTCGCTATGGGGAATTATCTTGATTACATTTATTGATATGTGGAGACCCATCTTAGCTGTGGGCATGTGCGGTTCCTGGCCGAGGGTCCTGGGCTGTTTGAAATGGGAAGAACGAGCTGAGCGCTGGCATTTATTATTGTCTGCTTCCTGGTTACAAATACGATGTGACCAGCTGCCTCGAGCTTCACTGCCTTGATTGCCCTGCTTTGATGGACTGTCCCTTGGATTGTGGAGAAAAAGAAGCTCTCTCCTTCAATTTGCTTTTATCAGAGTATTTTTCCCACGGCAACAAGAAATCTGCCCTGTTTCAGACGGATGAAGAGGAGCTCTGTGAAGAGGGGGGACAGATGAGTAGCAGCAGCTCTGAATTGTGTTCATGTGACTTGAAGATCTTTTTTTCCAGCCAGGTGGTGATGCACACTTTTAATCCCAGCACTCTGGAGGCAGAGGCAGGTGGATCTCTGTGAGTTCAAAGCCAGCCTGGTCTGCAAAGTGAGTTCCAGGACAGCCAAGTCTACACAGAGAAACCCTGTCTCTTTTTCACTGGGGTGGCCTGGGCTCTCTCCACACAATATAACATAAGAGTTCCTCCTCACCAGCAGCTCTACTTCTCTTGTCTCAAACCATCTTCATCTCTGCCTGGATCTTCACTGGGGCCACTGAAGGAAAGTTACTTGTTTCCTCCAGAGACCAATCGAGGAGAAGTTAAGTGACAGCCAAGTCCTCTTGGCATTGAGGATGCCACTTAGGAGTTGGAATCAAGAACCCCGAATGCCTCTGGTCACGCCCTCCCTGTTCCTGCTCCACTCCAATCTAAGCCCTCTCCGGAACTGATCTCTCTCCACCAGTAGAAACCAGTTGCCTTTGCAGCTCGAGTGTGCACGGATGGTTGAGTGTGTGCCATGCTATCACAGGCACGGGACATAGGAAGACAGCTTCCTAACAAGACAGCCCAGCGCCAGCTTCCATAAGCTCTATCTTGTAGCGCTGAGTGTGAACGTAGCTCAGCAGAGAGGGAGACTGGAGGCAGTCCAGTCAAGTTGCCCAGCAAGCCAATTTGGCAGAATCTGGCTTGGGCTGTAGTGACTCGTCCCTGAAGACCAGCTGATGTGCTGCACAAAAACAAGCAGTACAGAAAAGGTCCATGAACTAGATCCAAGTACAGCATTAAAGCTGGGGCCGCCCACTGCCTCCAGGAGATTTAGTGCTGAGTGAGGTCTCTCCTCACTGAGACGTCTTCTCACCTGGGCAGTTTGGATGGAAGGATCGGTATTCTTGCTGCATCCTCTTTCTGCTTTTATTTACATTTATGGAGTTCAGAACTAGGCTTAGAATCTGTGTCCTGCTGTCTGAAAATGTGTTGGTCACAACTGATGCTACTAATTACAGTCTAGTGATTAACACTAACAATGTCTGGGTCTCTATCATGTGTCATGATAGATGCTGTGATGAGGTTTCATATGAATTTGTTTAGTTGACACTCACAGTGTGTCTAGAGGACAAGGATGGTGTCATTATTTATGGTCCCACGTTTGAAAGAGACTGGGATTCCAGAGAGTGAAGGCTTTGCTCAGGATCACATAGCAAATTCACTCCATTTCTGAGTGGTGACTATAGGGTAGCCAGCACTTGATCAGACATTACCTCTGTTTGGTATTGACAGCCTTCCGTCCCAAACAGTTACCAGGGAGCTAGCCTAGGTTCCAAGGGGAATCCCACATCTGAGAAGCCCTCTCTGTCCCTAACAGGCCAGGATGTCAGATGAAGACAGGATCTGAATGCAGACCAGAGTCTGGAACCAAGTGCATTCGTATATACCAGCTATCTGTGTCATGATAGAGTGAAGTCCCTTGGCCTTTCCTGTGGTGGGCCTGAGGTCACTGAGCTCCTGCTCAACTTACATCCATGACTTCCTGACCATGTGTGATTTTGTGTAGCATTTTCCACTAAGACTCATTGGCTCCTGTGGCTTGTGCAGCCTGTGGTTGGTGTGGCCTAGAGATCTGGGTACAGGAACATGACCATCTCAACTGCCTTGGTTTAAAACCTGAAGTTCCTCAGTTTGGGAGTCTCAGTCTAGAGCAAAGAAGAACAGCGGTGACCTCAGGAGCAGGAGGCTCGGAGTTACTCCCCACATTGGAGGTCTATCTGCAGATTCCCAGATGATGAGTGGTGGAGTGCAGATTTGGGGTGCTGCCTGAGTGCCTGAGCCATCACACTACATTCTTCTATGACAACATCGGAGCACTCCAACATCCAATAAACAGACATACCAAATTCATACGAAGGACTCCACAAGGTAAGAAGAGCTCCATGCACATGTCCTCTTCTGTGTGTGACACTGACAATGTTGTCAGCTCTCAGGTGCTTTAGAGTGAAAGCCCTCTGGCTTAGGTATACTGTCTTAGGAGAGCCCTGCTCTCCTGACCCTGTGGCCTCAAGGAAGCCACCAAGCCTCTCTGAACATGAGTCCCACTTCTCAGAGGGGGATTTCACCAATGCTCTAAGTAGACCTATAGTTCCTCATAGGGATAGATGTGAGTGACTGGTTAGTGGGACATTGGGAGGTAGGGAGCTTCTATATGCTCTTTAAGGAGTCAGGGTTCTGATGAGAGGCTGGGGTCCTTCTCTCTCCATAACAGACCTTCTCTCCACCATACCATGAGGAACGTAATATCTGTAAAGGGCTTGGGGGTCTTCTGGGAGACAGATGCTTGAATGACTGAAGCAGGAAGAGGCTGGGACTGTCACTGTCACTCCCCAGGCTGCACAGAGCCTCAGAGATCTGCCTCCTTGTCTACTCAGGGACAGGTTAAGCAGATGATGCTCTGCAGCTGAGTCTCTTCTTTGGGCTTTGCTATTGGCTAATAGCCTAGTGGTCAGGTGTGAAGAGCCAGAGCTGGACTTCCAGGTTTAAATCCAGGTACCATCACTTTATCGTGGTGTGGCTTTAAGCAGGTGGTGCAACCCCTCTGTACGTCAGCTCCCTCATCTCTAAAAACGAGGCTGGCGAGAGCACCTGCCTTGTAGGGTCACACTTCAGTGGCTGAGATAAAATACGGAAAGTGCTAAGAACTGTGCTTGACTCTGTGAGCACTTACCGGCTGTTAACCAACACCATTCTCTACCCCACATGCACTCATCGGGAAAACTGGGTACTGTGTTCCAGCTCTGCCTTGAACCTCTGAGCCACGGGGTTTCCTATTTCTGCGAAAGTCCTGCTTGTCCCATACTAGATTCTAATGTGGTGATCATTGGAACACAGAGCGTTCCACTGCAGAGGGCACTCTGCCCCAGGGTCCCGTTGCTGCTGAGACAGAACAGTAGGCTCTGCAGCAATAGGCCTACCCAAGCTTACAGATGAGGAAACTGAGGCTTAAAGGAATGAAGGACCTGCCTGCCTTGAAAGTCAGGTACAAGCGGAATTGCAGATACACAGGCACTGTCTGCCAGCCTACTGCTTCCAGTTAGGGTGTGCCACTCCATCCCTTGTGAAGAAAAAGGCCGAATGAAGCCAGCTCTACTTTTCCTGCCTGGGCTCTGCTGTTTTCTGGGTAACAATGCAGTGGTGGCAGAAGGTGAGTAAGGTCGGGTGACTCTGTGCTCAGGGAAGCTTCTTGACCATCCGCTTAGCACCCCATCACTCAGCCAGATATGAGACCCCTCATTGGGCTCTCAGAATGATGTGATCACAAAACCACTTGCCATTTCCTTCAGCATAGCGTTGTAATGCTGAGTTCTCGAAAAGCTTGCATTCCTATGAGCTGCCATTGTGTTCATTCTTAGATGAAGACACTGAGGACCCAAAGGGTGTAGGACATCCCCAAGAATATACTGGCAGTTTGGGACAGTACCAAGTCTCAGCTCTCCTGATCTCAGACTCCCATCACCACCCCTGGCCTGGTGGTGGCACCCAGAGTCCTTAGACTCTTAGTCATAGTCTGTGGTGCAGAGAACAAGGGGTGCAAAGATCACTCTGATCACAGTGTGAACATGTTTCTGTCCTAGGGGGGTGTCACAAGATTTGTGCAGGATTAAGATTTTTGAGACCAAAGCAGACAGGCTCTCTGGCTTTGTGACACGTGAGGTCAAAGAGATGCACTCAGCAGGTTCCAGGAACAGCAACTCTGGAAGTATCTGAGCAGGCAGTGAGGCAGGTAACCCCAGAAACCTCAGACATGGCTCTGAGTCCTCAGTGATCTGAGATGAACATTGTCCATCCAGGGCCCACACTTGGAGCACTCATAGGCTGTTCAGCATTGGTTTTCTGGCTCTTACGACATGGGACAAGATGGCTGGTGGTGGGAAAGAGCCCTGAGTTTGTGGTTAGGATGCAGGCACTAGCAGCCCCCCTCTCACATCTAGCCAAAGTGGTCCCTTCACATTAAAGCTGGAGCCCGCATATGTAAACTCCTAATTTTCTAGGGCACAGAATCCTTGTCTGAATGCCTTGATTCTGCTTCCAAAAGACATGCAGAGCCCAAAAGTGGGCTGTACTTCCGTTGTGCTCAGCTCAAGGCCTGAAGAGCATCTCTCTGTGTGACTGGCAGTGTGCACAGGGCCCCAGAGAGGCACCTGAGGTGCTGGGCAGAGTCAGGGATGGAGAAATAAGGTAAGTGGACCACTTAGTGCTGCCTAGCCAAGATAAGGCTAGCCTCCAGGAGCCTGTAGATCCTAAATTTGAGCCCCACTTTTAGGAGGTATATCTCTGCCAAGATAGGGGGTTTAGAACACTACATTTCATGTAATAAATTTAGAACTTCTAAGTATCTATAAAGACAGTTTGTGAGCCACTATCTGCCTGGTTGCTCCATCTATAAATTTCAAGGACAGACTTGGGTGTGAACCTGGGTGTGAGCAACTTTTTAGAGTTCATCAGTTTCCCCTTCACCCTTTTTGGACCAACTTCTGCCTCTGCAAAGTCAAGGGCACAGTGAGATTCTGCCTCCTTAGCCAATCTCTGCCGTCCCACAGCACCATCCCTCAGCCAGCCCCTATGGCCATGGTTCACAGCATGTTGAGGGAGTGGAGAGAGACCCCTGTAATACTGGGAGGAAGGCCCCACTCAGCTTGTAGAAGAGACTCTGTCACCAACAGCTTCCGTCTGGGATGCCATCCACCTGAGACCAGCCTGAGCTGGTCTGGAAAGAGAGGACACTAGACCATCAGGCCTGATCTGCTCGGCTATACCTGTCAGGAGCAGGAGATGTTTAACTAGAGCAGCAGCTCTCACCATTACGCTGCAGTCCTTTAATACAGTTCCTCGTATTGTTGTAGCCTCCAACCACAAATTATTTTCATCTCCACATCATAATTGTAATTTTGCTACTGTTATGAATCAAAATGTAAATATCTGCCCCCCCCCCATGGTCTTAAGCAACCCCTGTGAAAAGGTTGTTCAAGCCTCAAAGGGGTTGTGAGCCCCAGGCTAAGAACTGCTGAACTAGAGCCTGGCCAGAACTTTGGCTCGGAGAACTGAATGGCAGACACTAGGCGGATGGAGAGCTGGGTGTGGACAAGACACAGCAATGTGTAACCTGCTTCCTAAATGAAGTGACTTGGGAAACCACAGAACAACAGAGCCGGGAGATGCCACTCTGGGTCTCAGGTTTAGGTACCGCTACTTAGCAGGTAACTGCAGCAAAGGTGTAAAGCTTGCTACTCAGCTCGCAGGAAAGTCAGCTACCTCTGTCCCCACTTACCACATGGTACCTGGGCTGCAGGCAACACAAAGCACATCCCTTTTGGCTAAGACCCGGGGTGAGGGAAGTAGCTGGGATGACTTCCGGCGAACTAAGACTCCACGTGCTGCTCTGGCTGTCCAGAGACTGTCCTGGGACTGACACCCCAAGATGGCATAGCATAAGTTCTTGCACCAAAGGTTATCAGAACCTGAGGTAGGGCAGGAGCCCATTGCAGCTCTTAGAGTTACGACCATGGCTTCTCAACTGAGTCACTAAAGTGGCAGCCAGCTGTCAGGGAGTGCATTGTGTGCTGGCTGTCCTGATCTGTGGAGGACCCCCCACACACACACACACACATCTTGAGACTTCTGGGAAGAACAGCTTGTGTCCACCAGGGAGTCCATGGCTCTGTGACCTGATGGAGCTCCCTGGAGGGGGACCTAGAAGCAGGGGCTCCTCCAAACAGCCTTATGCTTACAGGTCAAGGTTCTCTGCAGAGCTGACAAAGGCCTGGGTTTCTGCCTAGTCTGTCTCTGCTGATGAAACCTCCTAGATACTCATTGTAGTCCTGGCCTGAAGTCAGAGAGCCTGGCAGGAACAGAGGAAGGCCCCTGTCTTTAGATAGAATGCAAAGCAGCCTCTATGCTGGGGAGGGGGGAGGGGGAAGGCTGGAGGTAGGGATTGGGCTTTTTGCATTGTTCTCTCCTGGATCCACTTCTCTTTCCCTCCACTGGGAGGCTCGGGCAAGTGGGCTTTCTAGGATTCGTTCAAGTCTGCAAGAGTTAACATTTCCACGCATCCTCACAGATGCCCTAGTCCCAGCCCCAGGGACAGCTCTTCCTAAAGTGAAGGGCAATGAACAGGAATGTTTCTGCAAGTGTGACTATAGATTCTTTTCCTGAAATGACTGTAAACTTCAGACACAGGCTGAGAGAGCTGATGCAAGCACATTTAGTTTAAGTTTCTGTGGGGAAGATGTTATTCGAGGAAGACAGGACCAGCCTGTCATCTGGAATGACTGCTCAGGGGACGACAGGAAACACACTCAGCCATGCCCTTCCAATGTGCAGGTGTGGTGACATTTGGCATGATGACATTGCTCAAGGCAGGAGTCTCATGAGGGCATTTGCTCAGACCTCCTGTTTGTCCACTCTGCCCTAGAGGGTGAATGTACATTGGGGCCCTCACTCTTCCCTACCCCAAGGCTCCCCAAATCCTGGGGCTCTGCTCACACACAGAACCATAACCTTCCATCTCCAGTGCTCTCTGTATGCTGTATCTTCTGTGTCAAGTCAACTCTGAAGCCCTTACCTAGAGTCGCAGGCAGCAGAGAGGGAGCCTGGTTTTAATGTCTGTGAACTGGCAGAGGCCACAGAGACAGCCTCCCTCTGATATCCTAGTCTCTAGGGGAAAGACGAGGTGAGCTCAGGACAGCCTCATTGACAGTTCCCTTCTTCTCTCCCTAAGAGACATTAAGGACCACAGCGGTTCTCAGCCGGTCCTTTCGTTTGCCTCCTCCTTCTTCTGAGAAATAGCAGGTCAAGAAGATGGGTGGGCAGGCTTAGTACAAATTCTTGAAGGGACCTTGAGGCTCCAGGGAGAGGAGCTCAAGGTGGCGCCACGCCCAAGATAGCAAGGACCCAGAGGAATAAATACCTGCAGTTTGATGAGTTCTTAGGGGGGTTCCAAGCCGCTAGACAACCCCCGTCTCAGATCCAAACCATTTTCAAGCTTCGCCCAGTGAACAGAGCCCACTGCCCAGGATGAGTATAAGGATAAGGAGGAAGTTCTGGTTGGGATTTTGGTCCAGTGTTTCGGAAAGTGAAGCTCCAGGTACCTGTTTCAACACCTGCCATTCTACCTTTGCTTAATGCGGGTGAGCCAGAAAGAGCATCTCTCAAGGCCCTAACTACCCTGGATCCTGGGACCTTCCCAACACATTACCAGGTCCCCAGAGCCCTGGCTCAGGCCGCTCACCTGGGATGGATGTCCACCAACAGCACGAGCGTCTGCATGGTGATCACGTCGATGCGCTTGCAGTGGAAGCGGGCCACCTTGAGCACCTTGAGGTACGTGAAACAGAGCACAATGAAGGAGAGGAGGAAGCTGAGCGCATGGAAGGCGCTAGTGAAGACAGCAAAGCGCAGGCGCTCGTCCGGCCGCCGGCTGCACAGGGTGCAAGAGGCGTAGAGCTGGTGGAAGCCGAGCCAGGACAGGGCGAGCGCGGTGGCTGGGAAGGTGAGCGCGTGCAGCCACGTGTAGGCCACCATGAACGCGGCATCTCGGAGGCGCATCTTGGCACGGTAGCTCAGCGGGAAGACCACGGCCACCCAGCGGTCGATGCTGAGCGCGGCCATGCTGAGCATGGAGTTGGCAGCCAGGAAGGTGTCGAGGAAGGCGGCCAGGCGGCACAGGCGGTCCCCGGCCGGCTGCCTCTGTGCCACGACGCCGGCCAGGGTTAGCGGCATGTTGACCACGGTGCACAGCAGGTTGCCACAAGTGAGGTTGAGGGTGAAGAGCGCCGGCGCCTGGCGGCGGATGTCAGCGCTGTGCAGGAGGCAGAGCAGCACCAGCCCGTTGGACAGCAGCGACACGGCGATCGTGCCCACCAGCAGCCCCGCCAGGCCCGCGTCCCACGAGTTCATGGTGCGCGCCCGCAGCTGGCGCTCAGGGCCCGCAACCCCGCGCCGCCATGGCGCAGCCCGCCGCCGGCTCAGCCCCTCGGCGGCGCGGCGGCCCAGAGACCCCTGGCCCCTGTCGCCATGGCTACCCGGAGGGCGTCCAGCAACCCAGAGCCCCGCACCACCCTCTGGGCCAGCACCTAGGCGCACAGCCACCTGGAGCCCCGCGCCACCTCCCAGGCGAGCACCTGGGCGCGGAACCACTCAGACTCCGGGTCACCTCACCGGCGGCGGCGAGCACCTGCGCGAGCGGTCACCCGCAGCCCCGCACCGCACCACCTCTTGGCTCGTCGCCGGGTGCCCCGCTGAACTCCTGTAGTGCCCTGGAATCCGGGTTTGCAGGCGCCCGTGGTCACCAGCTTTGCCTCTGCCCGCACCCGCCCTCACTGGGTTCCTCTAAGCTCTGGCTCTGCTCTCACACCCTCCTGCTCTGTGGCTTTCTCTCTGTCTCCCTCTCTCTGCCTCTGTGCTCTGTCTCCGGTGTGCTCTCACTTTCTGCCCCCTCCCCCTCTGCCTCTTCCACCTCCAATTTTCTCCTCCCTTTCTCCTTTCTTTCCTCTTTCTCTTAGGAAACTGGCTGCTTTGGAGACGGAATCCCACCGATTCTCTCTCTCTCTCTCTCTCTCTCTCTCTCTCTCTCTCACACACACACACACACACACACACACTTGGAGGGAAGAAGCCCTGCAGACTCCTTTGCTGGCTCTCCGTGACTCCCCTCCTCCTCTTCCCTCCTATCCTCCCCTATATAAGCTGGAGACAGTCTGAGTCAAGAAAATCTAAGGAAAGAGAGCGATGCCTGGCACCCTGTGTCTCAGTATTGTTTGTCCCAGCCCAGCTGACCAGACCTTGACCCAGCCTACCTACCCATAGCTGCCCAGCATCTGGGGTTGCTGCTGTTATCTTATATGAACTGGGGGGGGGGGGGGGGGGGGGGTTTCGGGGGGGGGGGGGGGGGGGGGGGGGGGGGGTAGGCTTCAGATGAGCTGGGATGGAATTCACAGTTCCATCTTGCATCAGGACCAGAGATCTTCTGCAATCTCCCCCATCTATCTGTAGGCAGTTGCTATACTGCTGGACACTGAATCCCCCAGGGCTTGGTCTCATCACTCTGTAGTCATTCTGTTGCATTCTCAGACCTGTGGAAGGACACTTGAGGGTCACTGGGACATCCCTTGAGGATGCCTTCAGTCAAGAGTGCACTAGATCTGTCCAGAGCCATTAGAAGGATCCCTGGCGTGTCTGGAACTGGGTACGAGTGGTGTCCTGTGCCAGCTGCTGCCTGTCCGTGCTGGGCGTGGCGAGGCAGCAAGTTTAAGCTTATCAGGCATGTGGATGAACTGTCCAGAGGATGGGAGGATAGTGGGTGGCATGAATTGATCCAGACTATGGAAACTTGGGACATCAAGGGTCTCAGCCTCCCCTCGGGTAGACATGTGGGGACTGGCTTTTCTGTCCCCAGCCCAGACTCTGTAGTTTCAAAGGTAGTTGGTGGACAAGACAGATGACAGCTTTCGGAGCTTGCTCAGTCTCTTCCTTTTCTATGGGATACTGTCTCCTCTACTGATCACCTACACTGTATCTCAGAGCCTGGTGAGTGGCCAGTGATGACTGCATGTGGCCAGACTGCAGTCTAAAAGAAGCCGAGTAGAGACAGTTTCCCTAAGGGAGCTGTTTTGTCTCCCCATCACAACTAATTATCTCCTCTCACAAAGCTTCAAATAAGGAGGGGGCTCCTATAACACACCGAAAAGGCAGGGAAAATAATGTCCTCCCTCCCCTGCACCTTGATGGATGCTCGTTAGCAGTCACTGCAATGAATGTCAACTGGACACAACAGAGTTCTGAGGTCACTTTTTACCAGCTCACACGGGCCTCTGGGAGCTCTTCTGCTGCCTCCTTTCAGAGGCAGCATACTGGGAGTTGAAAACCTGACATGCTAGGGACGTTTACACCATAGAAACAAGCAAATGCCACAGCTCAGTCCCCACCCCCACCCCCATCTGAACCTGTGGTTAAGCATTTACCAGCATCTCAGTCACTGACTTCACAAGACCCTGGGCAAGGCACCCAGCTTCCCGGCTTCCCTGGGTCTGGGCTTCCTTTCTTTTTTAGAGCTGTGTTGGTACTATGTGTGTGTGGGGGGGGGAGGTGGCTTTGTTTTTTGAGGAAGAAAAGAATAAGCAGAATAGTGGCAATCTTCTCAGCCCTTGGGTCTCCTCATGTAGCCTACAGAATTCAGGCTGGCTGCACACCGGTTGCCAAACCCCGTCCAAATATCACATTTGATTTAATTCTTGCAAGAATGGCAAGAGGAAGAGTTAACTAAGCCTGGTATTTCAGAGACAAGGACAGCAAAGTACAGAGACATTAAGTGTTAAGTGACAGAATTGGAGAGGCATGAAGCCAGCACACCCAGCTCCACAGGCTGGTTTTTACTGTGAGCTTCAGAGTCCCTCAGTCATCTTCTCAAAGAGATGCATTTGGTTTATAACTTACAAAAAGCTCAACTTGTCAGCATCAAAACGATGTTGGTAACCATATAACTGGAACCAACAGTAAGTAATCAGTATTTCAGTATTCTCTCTCTCTTCCATTCTCCCCCTCTCTCCCAACCCCCTTCACACACTTACACAGACAGCATATTGAAGATCATTTGCTCTCTGAATTCCTAAGGGTGACATTGAAAGGTTAAAACACCAGAATAGAAATTCAGAAAATTATAACTCGGTTTGCTGAGGAACCAAAGCTCATTTTCTTCTGCTTATTTAAACAAAATTTCCTGCTCCCAGTGGGATTGTTGGAGGGCTGGTCTCCATAGTGACCAGGTCCCCAGCCTTGTTGGCTTTATCCTGGTCAGGCTTCACTGAATTCCGGTTTAACATAGCCTCACACACTGACAACGAGGTTATAGTCACAGGACACAGCTCTGTCTGGGACTTGATCCTAGCCTCTGCTGATCCTCCAGAAGAGAATCTGAGACTCCAGCCCACTCAGCCAAGGGCTGCAAGGTCCTGTGAATGCCTGCCAGGGAACCACATTGTGGCTCTTCAAAGCATGCTCTTTCAAGCCAGAGGGAAGTCAGCAGTGATGGAATGTTGATGACAGTGTTAACATGACTCATAAAATGCTGTCATAAAAAGGCCCCCTAGGGAGCCTCGGGAACAGGACTCCATAGAGGCAGAGGAATGCACATGTCTCTGTCAATCCTTGTGGGAACTCTCCAGTGTGTCTACTCTGACACATGAAAGAATACTTACAGAACAGGCAGTGGTTTGCTCAAGGTCACATTCAGTCACATCAGTTGGCAGAATCAAGCTGAATTGGTTAGAAATCCACATCTACTAGGCATGAGTCCCCACATTTTTCCCACATTTTTCTCCTCTGTGTACCACAAACATGATGCAACACACATGCACACACACACACACACACACACACACACACACACAAAGAGAGATATGCTGACAGTAATGGTCCCTTCCACAGCTTCCTTCAGAGAGTGATGAGATGTTATAAACTGAACAAGAACCAGAATGGCACCAGCGTCTCAAGGGAGATTCAATAAAAGTGCTATGGATCCAAGGACCATATACTTTGGTGGTCATTTGGGTGAGGACTGCGGGACTCTGGGTTTGTACAAGTTAAAGAGAGCGCGTCAAGATTCTGAACATTCCATAGGGGAAGATGTATCTGTGAAAATGCTTATGGACCTGAGCCTTGACACCCTGCAGAACTGTGCCTCTGCAGCAGAAAGTGGACCTTTGGGAAGGTGAAAGACACGGGTGGAGGTGTCTGCCAGTGGCAGACGCAAAAATACAAGGCCTGTTGAAATGATGGCTTCCGTAGCCTGGAGCGTCCAGTCAGCCTGCCAGCCTCCCCACCTGGGCCTAACAGCCGGTTCCCACTTTCAAACACTTACTTAACTGACATTTAAAGTGATCACAGAGGGTGAGCAGAGGTGGTCTTATCACCCAGATTAGGCCACTGAGTCCCCAGAGAAGGCTCTCATTCTTTGCAGAAGGACATATGGCTCAGAGTGGCAGACTAGCTCCTCAACTATTGGCCAAGGTCTAGCTCACTATCTAGTACTCTGTTGCGACTAGAATATAGACTGGTGGTCTCTCTCCAAGGAAGCTGTTTGTGCACACTCGGCTCTCATGCTGGGTAAGCAAAACCAACAGCACATTCTATTCTTCCAACAGGCATAAATTCTCTGGCTCAGTTGACCATGTGTGTGTGGGGGGGGTGGCTTTTGAGACAAGAGGGGGTGGGGGAGGGAGACTAGGACTGGGAGGAGAAGGGAGAGGGGGCTATAATCAGAACGTAAAGTGAGTAAATAAACTAAAAAGTTTTTAAAAAGTCTCCATCAGCCCAGGCTGTCCTCAAACTTGTTATATAGCTAAGGATGACCTTGCACTTGTGATCCTCCTGCCTCCACCTGTCCAGTGTTGGAATCACAAGCATGCATCACCACACCAGGCTTACTTGCTCATTATCAAGGGGGAGAGCAGGCTCACTGTCTCTGAACCTTTACCACTCCTGGGTCTTTGTGGTGGCCCCAGACGACAAATAACCAGATGTGGAAGGTGATAAACTCAGAAAGGGGGAAGAGAAATCTCACTGTCCAAAAGCCTTGTCTGGGTGATCTCCCAAAAGAAGGTTTTTGGTGTCTGACTGAATTCAGAATGCAAGGCAATGTTTATCTGAGCCTTGCTAGGATCCAGACACTCCACCTGCCTTATCCCATTTAATCTCTGGAGCATATATGAGATGCTTCTGCTACAGGCAGATGAGGTGATAGAGGTTCAGAGAGTCTAGGCACTATGCCCAAAGACCAGCGCTAGTGGAGAAAGTGAAGGAGACCCAGGCCCAAGTATGTGATGGATCTGGCTGTGTTATGATGCCATATATTATCCCCAGTCTCTCCCAGATACACCCACTAACAGCCATTTACACTCTGCTCTCTTCCCTACCATGTTCCTGGGCTGGATATGAGCTTGGCACTGTGATAATTTGGTGTCTGAGAGAAGGTTTGTGCTGATCACACTGCTTTGCTTCCCCTCTTATGGCTTGTGGAACAGGGCTTACCATCCTGAACATATACTGGCTGCTGGAGGGAGGCATGCCATGAAGCAGCCTGCCCAAGGACTCTCAAATAGCTTGGGTAGATTAGAAATGAGATCACGTATCCTCTTCCAGTCCAGGGCTCTGTTTTCTATACCCACATATGGTGAGAGGGAGGGGATTGCCGTTGATCTAGTCTGTCTGGCCAAGATAAGAGGCTGGTTCTCTCTGCATGGACCTCCATGCAGAGCTAGCCAGCAATGGGAGGATGCTGCATCCTATCCATCTCATTTACCTGTAGCAGGAAAGCCTCACATTGTTTTTTTGCAACCTGGTTCCTAAAGCAAAAGCATGTATGATTGGTCTTTCTGAGTTTTAGGTCATGAGGCACTGAACCCATAAACAGATGATGTCTTCTCCAAGCTAGCATCAACTCCTAAAAATGCCTGAGTTTGTTCATTTTTGTTTCTAAACTGGAGAGGGGCAGTGAAGCTTGCCTTATATTTCCAAAAATGGAGCTTCAGGTCCTTATCCCTGTCCTGGTCTCTAGTTAGCTACAACCAGTGCTTGGGCATTGCTAGGCAGTCTGAAAGTTTGCAAGCCTGTGAGTTGTCCGGGGAGATCAGCACCAGGGAGGTGGAGAGCTCCTGGATCCTGCTCTTCCTCCTGCGCTTGCCTCTGTAGGCTTCAAGAAACACCAGACAAAGCAGCCAGTCCTGAGACCTGATAGGCTAGGGTCAGATGGAAGGGGAGGAGGCCCACCCCTTTCAGTGGACTGGGGGAGGGGCAAGGGAGGAGAAGAGGGAGAAAGTGTGGGGTTGGAAGGGGTTGAGGGAGCTGGGATGCAAAGTGAATAAATTGTAATTAATTAAAAATTAATAATAAGAAAAGAATGCTAGGGGGAAAAAAGAGAAAGAAACACGAGTTGCAGAAGCAGAGCTAGCAATGCTACCCTGCCTAAGTCCTCCAGCTGAGTCTTTACTACAGTCCAACCTCAGTTACGATGTACTGAGCCCACTCAGGGATGTTTCAGAACTGTGGCTTATGGGTGCATAGCCAATGAGGGGCAATAGCTAGGGCTGCTGGACTCCAGAGCCCTTGCTTTAATCACTGGGCTGGACAGCCCTGCCATTTCAAAAGCTGGGCTATTTCACACCACGTCTTCCTGTTTTCATTCTTCATGCCACTCCTGTTACCTGCACATCACCCACACTTGCAGGCCCCTACCAGTAGGATGTGTATATTCTAAGTTCAAGTGCCAGACTTGAACTGATGCCCCTGACTTCCTGGGGCTGTTTATGGAACCTGTATCTTTTTGTAATGTGTGTCCAGTGAATAAATGAAGGAAAGTCCTTCCTCCTCTCTATTAATGCTAACTCCAAGATTTTCCTTGAGGTGTCCCCACTCCAGGTCAAGGGAAGCAGTCATATCACATTCTTAGAAGATCACTGGAGGAGCCCCTAGCCTGGGTGTCACTGTCTAGTATTTGTCAACAGAGAGAGGACTTGGTCTGGAAGCATCACGTTGCTGGCAAAACTTTGCTCCCGAAAATGAGAAGGTGAGGATTGTAGTTTCGTCTCTGAACCTAATTGACCATATGCCTTTGGGCAATTCTTCACAATCTCACCATCTTGGAAATGAGGTGGGTGGATAAGGTGATCTCACCTGTGAATTTGGGTTGCTTAAAAATGCCACACCAGAAACATGGATAAGAAGAGAGGAGGAAAGAAGGCCAGAAACAGGCACCCAAAGGCCTTCTTTTCCCATATGGTGGAAATTAAGTTCCTTCTGCTGCAGTGGCAACTGAAACCCATGTACCACTTTAGCTTTTGAGGGCTGTGTGGGTGGACGTGTGGGGGAGAATCCACTTTTCTGCAAGTGTGAGCTAGTGGGAACAATCTCTGAGCTCAGCTCTTGGCCCTAAGCATACACAAGGGGTCTGTGCATTTTAGGCCCTGCTCAATATGTACATTCAAGGACAGCCTGCCAGCAGGTCTGCTGGAGGCTGAGCCAATGTGTGTGCTTGTGTGTCTGAGGAGGTGTGTGTGTGTGTGTGAAGTCAAGCCAGCCAATAACATGGCTTCTTGTGGAACTGGTTTGGGATCAGGGAAACCAAGGCAGACATGAGTCTTTTTCTAAATGACTCAACTCTTTGGAAGGCTTAGCAAGATTTAGAAAGTAAGAAAAATAGTTCTTAATTTGCATGAATACCAAGAGCAGCGTTAAAGGAAAAGCAAATTATTTGCCCATGCTGAGTGTTGCTTGGTGCAGGGGTGTATGCCTGTGGTCTCAGCTATTTCAGAAGTTGAGGAAGGATGGTAGTGAGTTTGAGACCTGGTAAACCCTATCTGGAAAAAAAAAAAGGCAAGAAAAGAAAAACAAAAAAAATCAGAAACAAGCCCAGTATGCTGTGCTTATTGAAACCTTCCTGACCCCTGACCCTGCTCAGGCACCATTTGTTAGCATCTGTGGACCACTCTCTCTGACAGATGAGTGCTTTGGTACTCGGAGGTCCCACCACAATGTGTCATCACGAGCTGGCTTAGACAGATGGGAATGGAAGATTTGGTTCCATGCCTCACGTCTTCCACAGGCCTTTCTCTACCCAGTTAGTCCTCCTCCCTGCCCTTTGCTCGTTAGCACAGTAGCCGTCAAATCATCTAAGTCACTCTGTTCTGTGTGCTGCAGCTCTTAGACAGAAGCATTTCCTCTTATGCAGATTATTATAATGAATTTAAATTTTACATAATGAAATGGGAAGTCCTGGGTATAGCATCTGATGGGTTTGATAAGCTTGGCCTCCACGCCATCTATGCATTTGCTGAGACAGTGTTCCTCTCTCCCCAGAAAGGCCCCTGCAGGTCTTTTTCTTTCTGTTGCTTATTGTATAAACATAAAATATGGCATTTTAGCCATGATCACCTTCATATACATCTGTGTCAGGTCCTGTCTTCTGGTTACTATTGCTGTGATGAAACACCATGACCAAAAGCAAGTTGGGAAAGAAAGGGTTTACTTGATTTATGCTTTCATGACACTGTTCACCACCAAAGAAAGCCAGGACAGGAACTCAAACAGGGCTGGACTTTGAAGCAGGAGGCCATGGGGGACAGGTGCTACTTACTGGCTTGCTACCCATGGCTTGCTCAACCTGCTCTCTTATGGAACCCAGGACCACCAGCGTAGGGCCCAACCCCATCAATGTCTAATTAAGAAAATGCCATACAGCCAGATCTCATGGAAGCATTTTCTCAGTTGAGGTTCCTTCCACTCAGATAACTCTAGCTTGTTGACATAAAAGCCAGCACAGACCCAATTTGTAAGTATTCTGAATAAAGCTGCTGTGGACATTCTTGTGGTAGATTTAAGCCAGTTGAGCTGGTTCCCACCTAGAGCCTTCACTTCTACTGACTAATGTTCACGGTGCTAAAAGGTACTCTGCATACTATCAAAGGAGAAAGATAAACACCCACCCAGCTGCAAAGCTTTATATCTGCAATGCTAACATGTCTGAAAGAAGCATTAGTGAAATAGTGACACATAGCTTCTGGGAGCAACCAATCGACATATGACTGAATTTAAGGCCCATTCCATGCAATGGAATATGACAATGCTCAGGTGGCCAAGAACCGGGGAATTTTCCTTCTGCAATAAGGTGGGAACTAACACAGAGACCCACAGCTGGACAGTGTGCAGAGTGAGAGACCTGTGGTACTCAGCCCTAAACAGGATGTCTGTCTGCATAAATTCTCCCCACGCCCAAGGTTCAGGAACCTGGCAGAAGAGGAGGCAGAAAGAATACGAGAACCAGGGTGGAGGCCTTCAGAGCACGCATGAGCTAACAGAGACCATGGCAGCAGAGCTACAGCACTGAAAAAAGAAGTGGATACAAGCCTCCCTCCTTAACCCAGAAGCTATCTTCAATTGATAAGTGCTCACAAATAAAATAAAAAATAGTTTTCTCCAATGTAGTCTAACTGGGTACACAAACCACTATCAAGGCCAGCCCGCATGCCCAGCAGCAGATGGCCAATACAATGACCTTTTTGGAAGTTCTTTGTCTCATAATACATTGTCAGCACCCCTCCCCCCCTATACTTTATAGAGCCTTTGTTTATATACTGTGGGTTCTGGTTTTATGCATTAATGTGCCTGTCTTTGTGTCTGTATGTGTTTCCAGAGCTTTTGGGGAGAGGGTTCTTTTTCTTCTGTTTGTTTTTATTTTACCTAGTTTTATATTATTATTATTATTATTACCTGTTTGTATACCAAGAAAAAGAAAGGGTGTGAATTTGGGTGGGTGGTGAAGTGGAAAAATCTGGGAGGAGCTGGAGAAGGGGAAACCATAATCAGGATAAAATGTATTTAAAAAAATCTATTTTCAATAAGAAAAATACCAGTTTAAAATTATCGATACAATTTTACTATGCAATGTACAGTAAGTCAGGCTGTTTTCTCCTACTGATTATAAGAGTTTTAAGATATAGTTGCATTCAAAACATTCCTTAGATATATGAATTTTAACACTCTTCTAACCCAAAGACTGTTGGCTCTTAAAGGTTATTTTAAAACAATTGTTAACGTGTGTGTGCATGTGTGTGTACATGTATTGATGTGTGTGTACACGTGCACGCACATGATTGGTGAGGGCGCACACGTCAAGGCATACATGGAGAGGGCAGAGGACAACTCTTCAGATTCAGTTCTCTCTTCCTTTTCACGGATTCTAGGGGATGAGCTCAGACTATCGGGTGGGTGTAGCAAGTGCCTTCATCTGCTGAGCCATCTTGGCAGCTCTTTATTCCTTTTGAAAAAGTTTTAGACCTATTTGTTTTAGTTCATGTCTGAGTGCTCTGCCTGCCTGTATGTATGTAGTATGTATGTGTATGTGCGTATCTATGTGTAGGCTCGGTGTTCACAGAGCTCAGAAGAGGATTTCAGATCCCCTGGAACTGGAGTTATGGATGATTGTGAACCACCATGTGAGGGCTAGGAACTGAACCTGGGTCTTCTGCAAGAACAGCCAGTGCTCTTAACCACTCAGCCATCTCTTTAATCCCTCTGTCCCTTTTCATAATGGTATGGTTTGAAGAGAAGAATTGTTTAATATTCATAAATTGAAGCTTTTAATATTCATGAAGTCAAAGTTCTTAATATTCATGAAGTTGAGTCGATCATATTTTTATGATTACTGCTCTCTGGGTTCTCTTAAACATTTTCCCAAACCAATCCAAGCTGGCAATAATGTGTTTTCTTTTAGAGCCCTTGTGACTTTAATTATTATACCTAGGCAAAGGAATCATTCAAATTATCCTTGTGCATGATTTGAGGTAGGGTTGAGGTTGGTTTAGTTTTTTTTTTTTTTTTATTTGATATTGTTTACAAGCAGCTTGGATTGAAACTATTTGTTTCTACGTTAAATTATTTTGGGGTTTTTATCAAAACTACCAAGTACTTAACATTTAGTATATTCTTTATTACATCCTGTTTCTTCTTGCATCTTGACACTAGTTCTCAGTCTATAGTCTCTTGGTTGTTTTTCCTTCATCGTAAGTTATAAAAGCCAATTTAATATCCTTTCTTAAGACTTCCAAATACCAAAATCATGCCATACAAATTTTCCCATTTTATTCTTTTTTTTATTATTCTTTCAGTTTTTCCTATAAATTTTACAGATTTCTTGAATATATATGTATATTTAAAAGCTTGCTGGACCATGGCAGTTCATGATTCAAGTGAGTTCCATAATAATGGGGACAGGGACTGTCTCTGACAGGAACTGATTGATCTGCTCTTTGATCACCTCCCCCTGAGGGGGGAGCAGCCTTACCAGGCCACAGAGGAAGATAATGCAGCCACTCCTGATGAGACCTGATAGACTAGGATCAGAAGGAAGGAGAGGAGGACCACCCTTATGAGTGGACTGGGGGAGGGGCACAGGTGGGGAAGAGGGAGGGAGGGTGGGATTGGGAGGGGAAGAAGAAGGGAGGTACAGAAGGGATACAAAGTGAATAAACTGTAATCAATAAAAATAATTTTTTAAAACAGCTTGCTGGAATTTTAACTGAATGACATTGCACCCATAGACTAATTTGAGAAAACTTATTGTTTTAAAGACATGGAGTTCTCCAGTCTTATAACAGAGAATTCTGTCCATTTGCTTTCCTCGAGTTCTTCTCAGCAACACAGTCATTTTCTGTCTTGTGTTTCTTTTTTTAGTCTCCACACATATTATGCTATCAATGTGCCATTGTCTTGTAAAATTGTTCTTGATTTGTTCATTACTAGAATACACAAATACAGCTGGTTTGTGTTGGGAGAGGGAGGCTCGTTGAATTCGCATGTGAATGAGTTTAGGATGTTTTCATGGATTTCTTGGGTTTTGTGTATGCATAATCCTGTTGTCTATGAATTAAACCAAAACAATAGTTTTGTTTTCCTTGTCTTTTCCACTGGCCAGGGATTCTTATGGCATAGCAGATGACAGGGAAAAGACTTTCATTTTGCTCCCATTTTCAGAGAAACAGTTGTATCTCATTCTTTATTGTTTACAATATCCATTGTAAGCTTTGTGCAGATGTCTTTTTAAAAAAAATCACACTAAGAAAGGGCAACTTCTGCTCTCTTGGTCCTTTCTCTATCGGGGCGCCCCCTCTCTCTTTCCCCTTCTCTCTCTTTTTCTTTCTCTCTCTTCCCCCCTCTCTCTTTCTTTCCTCCATCATGTCCTGCTCTCCATGCTCTCCTTTCTCTCTCTCTCCATATCCACCTAATAAACCTCTTTTATATATCTATATATCTATATACCTATATATCTATATATCATCTATATATCTATATATCTATATATATCTGTATATATCTATGGCAACTTGCAGGCATGGTGATGTGTGTTTGTGACCCCAGCACTTGGGAGGTGGAGGTTGGAGGATCAAGAGACTTTGTTGACTATATAGCAAGTTTGAGGCCAGCCTGGGTTGCATTGAGAGAGAGAGATGGAGAGAATGTCACCACTTATATTGATGTGGGAGTGCTGGTGTCTGGCAGCCTTGGTTCTTTAATCATAGGTGAAGACATTGGGTCTCTTGGCATTGACTACAATGCCTAGCTGAGGGTAGTTTGTAGATGTCACAACATGCATCAAGCTAAGGAGGTTCTTTTTTATTTCTATTGGGGGGGGGAGGGCTTGACAAACGGGAGTTGATTTCATCAAGTCCTATTGCTATGTCCATAGAAACATTCGTGTGACGTTTTCCTTCAGTTCTAATATAGTGAATTACATCAAGTTCTGAGAATTGAGCCAGCCTTGCCCTCCTAGAAAGAAATCACACCTTCTCTTCATATATCTTCCTTTTTGTATTGTTATATTCCTTTGTGTATTGTTAGATCCTGTGACATCCCAAACTTTTGCACCTGTGTTCATAAGAATACCTGTTTATATTTGTCCTTCTATAATACATTTGCTTAGTTTTTGTAACAGGAGTCTGCTAGCCTAGGAAAAGCAGTTGGGAAGTAATCTCCTAATTTTTAAATGTTTGTGTGCAGCTTCTTCTCTCTCCTTGATGTTCAGCTCAGGACTCACACCATGAAATGGTGCTGACCACATTTAGGGGGTGCCCACACCATATTCCCACCCCATTTAATCAACTAGGAAAGGCCATTGATTTAGACAGTCCCTCCTGGAGACTCTCTTCCCAGGTGATTCCAGAGCCTGCTAAATTTACACTTGAAATTAGCTTTCACAGAGAGGCTGAGAGGCAGGCAGCTTGGATGATAAGAAGATTGGAAAGCAGAAAAAAAAACAAAGTTGGGGTCTCAGAGCATGCAAAAGGGACCACAGTGCAAAATCTGCCTTGGCTGGCTAAGCTGTCTACGAAAGAAAACAAGAGTCTTTCACCTCTACTGGGCTCACAGTGAGCCACACACAGTGGCTGAGAAGCTAATCTGGCCAGAGAGGAACATGATGATGTCCTAGACGAAGCATTTTAGTTCCAAACACTGAAACCCAGCTGGGGTAGCTTGGCCAGTGCTGAGCAGCACTAGGGCTCCAGGGAGATAACCCAGGACTACAGCTTACTTCTGCATGAGGGTCTCACAGGCAAGGACTATTGTACCTCATTTAGAAAGTTTTACTAATCCTTGGATACAAAGAACCATGTTAAGAAATGTTAAGATACTCCCAAGACCACAATAAGCATTGTTTTCACCGTAGCTGTTCAAGAAAAGAACACAGCTCACTACTGTGATGTTCTGTGTAAGAAAACTGACAGAGAGGCTACATGCTTCAGGAATAAGTAGAAGCACTGTTTTTTTTTTTTTATGGTTTTAAACTCTCATTTATTCATCCCATCTTCAGCTCCTGAAACTTTTATCCATGGTACCATGAACAGTCTACTGGATTCAGGGAAGTACCAGGTTCACTGGTGTGATAGTTGGTGCTGGTTGTCAACATGAGTGGCCTAAGAGATGTTAGGACTGGTGAAATCCATGTATGTGTCTTGTGGGGGATTTCCAGAGGGGACTATCATGTGGGACAGTGACAAAGGGGAAAGACCAACCCTGAATGTGGGCATTGGTCTCCAGTGGATCTCTCACGGGGACCTGGGCCTGGCTGAACAGACTAAGCTCTCTGGCCAGCGAGTCTCACCCTGTCTTCACCTCCACAGTATGCACTACCGTGTCCAGCTTTTTACGTGGTTTCTGGAAATCAAACGCAAGTCCTTATGTTTGTGCACTTCGCAGAAGGAGCCATCTCTCCAGTCCCCAGCCTTGTTTCAGATTTGGGTATGAGCAAGAAACAGCCGTAAAAAGGTTTTTAAAGGCCCCAGTAAGGTGACAGGTGCTTCTGTCTGAAAATGAATGTCACCAACAGAAGCTGTCTGCCCTGTAGGAATGGGAGACTATGTGTCAGGTCAGTGTACAGCTGTGTGGGCAACACATCATCATGTGGCAGTGCCCACAGGCATGAGCTCCTCTTCCATCCAGTCTGAAGGTACCTCTCACATGTCTCCCCAGCTTAATCCTCTTCCTTTTGGAATATGTTTGGAAAAACCTTGTCGATACAGAGAACACCTGCCGCTCGCTCACCAACACCCGAGAAACAAGCCTGCTGTGCTTCCTCGCCCTTGCCTGTGAGAATGGTTTGGTTATTCCTGAATATTCATCTGGGGTGTGTGGGACACTGCCTGTGTTTAATAATACACACATGCCTTTGTTTTCTCCCCTCCAGGAAACAGAACACATGCTACCACATCAGTGCTTTCTCTTTCTATCTCTCTTTCTCTTTGACTCTGGCCACAGTTAGAATTGGTTGTCGAATTCCCTCCTCCCTTCCCTCAGATCTACTTCAAAAGGTCAGAGGCTATACCCAGGGACCACATTGGCACAGAGCCAGTTATACAAGCAAGAGTATTTGTGTTTATAACCCAATTTCTTAACTAGGTCATTCGAAAGAGGAGATTACTTGGAAGGAAAAGGGAGACATTACAGATGAACACCTTGATCATCTGTAACAGGGAGCACCTGTTCCCACAAGCAGTGTCTGGCTCTGCCGACATCTGGGAGTGGGACTGGAATTAAAACCTCCCCTTATACCACCATCCCAGCGTCTTGCAGTTTTCTACTGTTTTTCTCTCGTTGCTGGTTCCATTAGTCTGGTAGACAGCAAGGTGGCCAAGACTGTGACACCTCATATTTTGTTGGTTTCCTAGCAAGGGACCCCTACTCTCTTCTGTTAGTTAGACATGAACAAATCCTGGAGAGGCCCTGACTAAGCTGGGATCAGGTGTTCTTGCCTGGCCCACTGAGCACCACCACTTTATGCTGCAAATCTGTTAGAAAAAAAAACAAAACAGGAGGTACAACTCAGAAATCTTTCCAGTTTGTCATCTTACGTTTCATGCATGTGTGGTGGACAAAGGCAGTGGATGTGAGCGCATCAAGGGGCTGAAGGAAAATCCAGATTGTTGGTTATTTTTGTCCAAAATTAAGTTAGAAGCAGTTAGACCAGGGGTGATTTTTTTTTAACGTTCAACTTTCCTGAAGGCTCAGGAGGAATAAATTGCATTCTGACAAGTAAAGAGGGGGCTGGGGAGAGAAGGCTCAGTAAAGCGTTTGCTGTGGAAGTGTGAGGACCTGAGCTTGATTTCCCAGGACCCATTGGGAACTGAGTGCAGAAGTGTAACCCAGAGGTCCTGGGGTGAGATGGGAAGCAGAGACAAGAACATTCCCAGAGGCTCTTCAGCCAGCTAGTCTGGTGTATACAGCAACAAAGAGTCCTTATTTTAAACAAGTGGACAGCTAGGATTGAAGCGGAAGGTTACCCTCTGACCTCCATGTGTGTATAACACATATATCATACATTCACACACATAAAGTTTTTTTTAAGGAGACAAACAGGTATAGCCTCAGACACTGTGACACATCCCTCACAGAGGGGAGGGCATTCAGGTGGAGACTTGAGGACCACGAAGCTTCCTGGGGGTCAGCTCTCCCTTGTCCACTCTCGTCCAGCAAAATAAAGGATGAGCAGTCAGGCTGCCTGGGTGACTGGCAGTAAAAGTGGGTCAGTGCTGTCTGTGGATGGACTATTTGGTCTGCATCGTTGAGGTGAGGAAAGTGCCATATGGTAGCTTAGGCTGCAGCTGGAGAAAAGTCATTGGCACTACTTAGATGGCGCTTTCTAAATGTGGAGATTTGTCCTAAGTGGGTTTCATGGAATAACCCATTTTTTAAAGTAGCCATGTGATGTAAATGCAGTTATCGTTCAGACTCTGTGGGTTAAAAAGTTCCCATCCTTCCAATTCATGTCTACATCATGTCATGAGGTTCTAAGGAACCTTAGAATGTGATCTTATTTTTAAGGACAAGGCCTGTGAAGATGTAATTAGTTAGTTAATATGGAGCTTTATTGGGTTAAGAGGCTAATCTAATGCCTGGTGCCCTTAAGGGAGAGGAAATTTTGACAGGGAGACTCACAGAAGAAAGAGGGCTACGTTGAGACAGAGGCTGAGAATAACTGATGTAGCCACAAGCCAAGGAGCACCAAGATTTTCCAGCAACCACATTAAACTAGGAAACAATGAGGAAAAGATCTCCCTATGAGCCTTTGGAGGAAGCATGGCCCAGCCAGTGCTCTGAATATTAGCGGGTAGCTTCCAGAGCTAAGAGGACACCAACTCTCTAATAGTCCAAGGTTGTAATTTGTCATTAAAAACCCTGGGGAATATGCCTGGTGCCTGACATAGGTCCTAATGACACAGCTTGGTGGAAACCCCTTGCCCAAAGCCACACAAGCAGAAGGTGGCAGAGGTAAAGGTATTGGGAGAACAGGACTAGGGATGGACGTGGGGTCATTATTGCCCATTGTGACCCACCTCGTCATTCAGGGTGCATTCTGAGCTGTCTGAGGAAACCGAGGCTGCTGAGATATGGGAGAGTCCCCTTTGCCCCCGTCTCCCTAGATGGCTTTGCTATTGGCAGGGTCTGGCCGCAATCAGACAGGTAGGAGTTACTTCCACCTCCCTGAGGCTGACTCCCAGGTGATACTGTGACAAAATATCTAATAAAAGTAACACAAGGATGGAAACGCTTGTTGGGGCTCACAGTGAGCATGCTCCGTCCGTGAGGTGGGGGAGGCACGTTGGCAAGAGTAGCTCTTTGGTGGCAGGAGCATGATATGGCCGGTCACATCGTGGCTTCAGCCAGGAAGCAAGCACACTAGTGGGAGGCTAGTGCTCAGTTTGCCTTCTCCATTTCCCCTTTTGTCCAGTCTGAGACCCGAGCCCTTGGAATGGAGCTACCCACAATCAAGAGAGTATCTCTCTCCTCAGTTAAATCTCTCCAGAGATACCTTCACAGACACCCTAGGCCATTCCAAATCCTGACAAGCCAACAATAAAGATGGGCTGTGGCACCAGACCTCTGCTACGATGGCACCTTCCAGCCTGGGTCCTGCTAGCACACTGGCCTTATTTCCCTTTTGCTTCTGGGCTCTTTCCTGGGGATGAGGCCTACTGTCTGGCTCCTTGGTGTATGTGAGAATTGACCACCACATGGTGGCTGCTGTTTGCCACCATGGCTTGGTTGGAAAACCCTGAATAGAGAGAGATTCATTAACATCTGGATATAGGGAAACAGAGAAGGCCATGTTCACTTGTCTCCACAGCACCTCAACAGAATGTGGTAGGCATCCCTGGGATTCTTTGTTATCTTTTCTTCCTACTTCTTTCTGCCCAGTTGTTCTCCCCAGTTGGACTCATATGTTGATCACATTTCTTACTGTCCTAAAAAGATCAGCCCATATTCATCTCAGCTTCTCTGAAATGTCAGTCTGAGGGCTGCCAAGCGACTGTCCTCCAGGTGCTGGAAGCAGTGAGGAGTTACAGCTTTTCAGAATTATAAATATTGCGATATGTCTCACAGTGAAATTCTCTTTCCAATGCTGGCGATCAAACCCAGGGTCTTGTGCATGTCAGGCCAGTGACCCCTTGCATAGCCAGGTACCCAGGTACTCATTTCTAGCTGTTTTTTGTTTTGTTTTGTTTTGTTTTGTTTTGTTTTGTTGTTGTTGTTGTTGTTGTTGTTGTTGTTGTTGTTCTTCTTCTTCTTCTTCTTCTTCTTCTTCTTCTCCTCCTCCTCCTCCTCCTCCTCCTCCTCCTCCTCCTCTTCTTCTTCTTCTTCTTCTTCTTCTTCACTAGGGATTATGGTTTGTTTGGGTTTTTTTTTTTTTTTTTGGGGGGGGAGGGTGCTGTATTTGAGGATTGTTTTGTTTTTCAGAAAGAAGCCCAGAAGTAAAATTGAGGTGCATGGGCATCTTGTACAGTCTAATAGTATCCACAATGGAGGGAGTGGCCATGTCCACTGACAGCTCTTAACGCCTCAGTTTATTCCCAGGCTCTCCTCTTTTCAATGCACCTTGATCAGATGGGTAGAAATTTGGCTCTTTGTTCTACTTTGCATTTCTATGATTGCTAATGAGACTGAACATTTCCAAACACAACGGTCATTTCCATTTCTTTGTTTGTGGATTGGATCGCCTGTCCCAGTCTCCTTTCCTGCCTGGGTGCTTTCTGGCTAGCCTGTGGGAATGCTTGCCTTGGGTTGGTAACCTTGTTCTGCCTTGTTCACTTATTCACATTGCTCAAACGGATAGAGTTTTAAATTTTTAAACAGTCTTGCATTGTTCCTGGAGCTCTGCATGTAAATTGGGAGAAAATGGAAGACACAGGCAGGCAATGAAAAAGGAAGATTCTCTCATCCCTGCCTTCCAGAGATTTTCACTTTTAACACCTTGGTATGTCTCATTCCATTTTCACTTCACCCAAATGAGATCACTCTGTACATAATGTTTTATAATGTGCTATTTTTTTTTTTCCGGCCAACAGTCTTCACTTACCTGTCATTTTGGAACAATCCAGGTTCCAAAACAGCCTAACTCCCAGGCTGTTCCCCGGTTGCCCCAATTGGCCTCATAATGTCTTCCAGAGATGGTTTGTTCAAATCTGTCTACTATGAAGTGCCCCCCAGAGCATGTGACACTCCCAGATTCCTTTGAGCACAGCAGAGTCTCAGTTAAGTGTCACAGATTTATTGAAGAAGACAAGGCAGTCCCTCTCCGGACAAACTCAACAGCTAGAACTATTCACCTTCCGCCACCAACATCCCCTGTCCACTAAGTTTTCAGTAATGGCAATTCTTAGCTGTGACCAAGATCTGTGCTAAACTTCCCCAGGATTTTGTTCTGTGGTTTAGGGTCTGGGAGTCTCCCCCGTGGCTCTGCTGCCCTGATGCTGTGCCTGTGGCTCCTTCTTTCATGGGCTGGGTGCTGCAGTGAGGTTTCTTTTGGAATTTGGAGGAATCTTCTCATTACTTAACATTTAAGACCCTCGGGGGGGGGGATGAAGCACTCACACTGAGTTCCTAAGAAAGACCTAGTTAGGGCTGGAGGCTGGGGCCTGAGAGGTGAGCTGGTCTCTTGCTTCCTGCAAAGAGAATCTGAAGCAGGCGTTTTACACATTCCTCTATTTTAGGGATGACTCTGCCTCAGCCACCTGCCTCCAAAGCAAAAATATCCAAGTCCCACAGTGTTCAATCTGCTTTATTTGCACAGCCCCTTTTATGAGGTCAGTGGGGTCTCACCCGGGGGACTGTGTGTGAGCAGGTTCTCTTGGGCTCAGCTCTGAAGGAGAAGCTCCCTTAACACTGCAAAGGAGGACAGGAAAGCCACAAAGAGGAACTCTGCCCTTTGCTTGTGGCTCTAGCTATGCTATGTATGTTCCTGGAGGACCCAACAGCAGTGCCCAGGAGGCAGGGAGGACTCAAGCCCTGAAACAGAGGTGGCAGGCTGGAGTTCTGGGTCTATAGGCGCATTGCACACCCCTCCCACTCCATTTTCCATTGTTAAGTTGTACAATGGGGATAAGAATAACTCAGGGGCTGGAATACATTACCAAGGAATCCTATCTAAACTCAGATGCGGAGGCTGCTGAGACACTGAGCCCTCAAGCAGCAAGTCCTCCAGTGGCTCTGCTTGCGCTGATGTTGGCAGATCTGCCCAACAGCAGATGGTGTGGGGGCAAAGAGTTGATCCTCTCAGAACAAAGGAGATGCTCTTCCTCTGACCATCACCCTATTTCCTTATTCAGGACTATGACTGTGCAGGAGTCCAGGTGGGTGGGGTGAGAAAATCAGGAGAAAGCAGGGTTGGTGATGGAAACATGGAGAGTATGCTTTTTGGCTACCTCCAAACATCTGAGGAGTCTCTAGAGCACCATGGCAGGGCGAAGCCAAGCCATAAAGGCTCCTACAAATAGCTAAGAGGCTCTAAGGCAGAGGTTCTCAACTTTCCTAACGCTGCGACCCTTCAATACAGTTCCTCATCTTGTGGTGACCTCCCAACCTCAAAATTATTTTTGTTGCTACTTCATAACGGTAAATTTTGCTACTGTTTTGAATCAAAACGTTACTGTCTGTGTTTTTTTTTTTCAGTGACCCCTGTGAAATGGTCCTTCCACCTCCACAGAGGTCACAATCTACTGGGTGAGAAAAGCTGTTCTACACAGAAGACAGTCGGAACATAAGCAGGTTGTAACAGTGTGATAACTGGGTGCAGCAGGAAGAGTGTGGCAGAGGCAGAGGAAGGAAGGTCTCAGGAGCTCACTCCAGTTGCTCATGGGATGTAGGATGCCTCAGAAGGGCATGTGCTCAGAATTCCACGTGACTAGGAGATTTGTCCCTCTGTGAAAATCCTAGAATTCTATCCTTTGCACTAAAAAAAAAATTGAGCAAAAGATTCTAGAATCACATTCTGGTCCCAGTCATTAAGTGACCCTTGAAAACAATCGTATGTACACTTTACCTCACTTCGCTTTTCTTCAGCTAGGAATAGAGTGCTGTGCAGAAACTCTCAGGACCATAAAATTGCATGTCTATAAAATGGGCTTTGTAACACTGTTCCAGAGGCACAGAATGGAAACAGCTTCTGCTCCCATTACTGGGAAACTGGCAAAATAGAACTTAAACTTTACTCTTAGGACTTTAAAGACAAGTTCTTTAAGCTGGGCTTGGCAGGGCACACCTTTAATCCCAGCACTCAGGGAGGCAGAGGCAGGCATACTGCTGTGAGTTCAAGAGCAGCTTGGTCTACAGAGTTCAGGACAGCCAAGGCTAAACAGAGAAACCTTGTCTCAAAACAAAAACAAAAACCCACTGAGACCAGATTTCAGAATGGTATGCATGTGTGCAAGGCAGTGTCCTTATTAAAACACACACGTGTGTGAATATGTATGCCAATGTTTAGCAAAAAAAAAAAAAAAAAAGCTGGAAGCCTGTCCCAAAACGCTCTGCGGCAGATGGGGTGGGAGGGCACGCGAACATGTAAGGAGCTAAAGCCAGCTGTCTTTCCTGCTCAGTGATGTGTATTCAACCTGCCCTTTGCGTCTTTCATAACAAGCATGCAGATGCCACCTCTGTAAGGGACATGTAATGTTGGAGGTACGCCAAATTCTGGGAGGTGTGGGTTGGAGAGAAGAGGATGGCTTTCAGTTCTGTAGCTGCAGGGCTAATGGGTAATGGGGCATGGTGCTGGGCAGAAAAGGGCAGGCCACTGGCAGGATCTGTGGTCCATGCCGAGGCCCATTCTTTCTTCTGCTTATGCCAAGATGCCTGGCATCTCCTACTCTGCTTCTTTATTCATTGTGTAGATGAGACAAAGCACTTGCCTCCAACATAGAGAAGGATGGGATGAGGCAACACACACACACACACAAGCACACACACACACACACACGTGCCATGCCATATCATATTTCAACAAGAACTTGAACCTGAATGGAGTAAGATGAGGAAGGTGCGCCTGTGGAAAGGAGAAGGCGTGGCCAACGCTGCCACTCAGCAGCTCATTGCTGCCACCATCCTATTAGCAGGCTTGATTATCTCTGTTATGGGAGAAAAACACAGGCAGCGTGAACTGCCTGAGGTCATATAGTTACTGAGTGGTAAGTGTGGTCCAAGTCAGTGTGTGGGAGCTGGGGTGGGCTGGCTGGAGGGGACAGGGGTGAAAGGTGAGAGTTCAGGAGAGTTCAGTCCTGGCTCTGGGCAGCACAATTTAAAGCAGTGGTTGTCAACTTTCCTAACGCTGTGACCCTTTAATCCCGCTCCTCATGTTGGGGTGACCCCCGACCATCAAGTGATTTCACTGCTACTTCATAGGTGCAATTTTGCTACGGTTATGAATCATAATGTAGATATTTTTTAGAGATAGAAATTTGCCAGAGGGGTCGCGACCTACAGGTTGAGAAGCATTTATATAAAGGCTCTTTTTGACTCTTTCCTTTCGATTGTCAAGCACTATCCCACTATCAGAATAGAAAGTGTGCTGTCCAGCTATTGAGCAGCCGATGGACTTACTTTTTTATTTGGGGTGTTGTGAACAGTGGTGCCGTGAACACCCATAACTATGAACACGTCTTCAGTTCTCTTGGTTCCATAGCTGAGTTGGAACTGCTGTGTCCGTAAAGGTGCATATGGCATCTCTGTGTTTAGTGTTCTGGGAAATTCCAAACTGTGTTCTGGGGTGACTGTACCATTATACATTCCCACCAGTAAGTAGCAGGCTTCCAACTTCTCTACAGTCTCCTAAACATGTGATGTTATCTGACTTCGTAATTGTAAGTGTGAAAGGTATCAGAATCAAAATGAAGTCACAAACGATTAACCATTAAAGCTAGGAGAGTATGATGGTGATGAGTGCACGTGTGTGTGTGTGTGTGTGTGTGTGTGTGTGTGTGTGTGTATCTCCTACCTGTGTGTCTGGTAAGAGCTACCATAAAACACTGCCAGAAACATGACTATGTCCAGGGCCACCACAAACTGACATCACACGCGTAAGAGGCAATGTCAAGGATGTCTGCCCTGCCCGTCTGCTGGGCACCCATGAACTGCTGTTGCTCTTGTCACTGATCCAAGAGAGCAACTGTTGTAACGATGCACCCTCTTCCGTCTTACCTCCAGAGACCTTCATCTTCCTGCTCCTGTGTATTCCCACTGCAGTGTGCATTTCCAGACGAATTCATCCCCCCGGGAATTGTCTCCACTTGTGGCTTTGAGTCTCATGTGTTTAATAAGTGATAATGTGAAGGTCTTCTCCTGTGCTTGTTGGTTATTTGTGTAGCTGTGTTGGAGGACTATCTCTTCTAATCCTTTGCTTGCTTCTTTTGTTTGCTTCTTTCTTTTACTTTAATGTTTTGAAAAGGGTTCTCACATAGCCCAGGCAGACTTCAAATGTGCTGTGTAGCTAAGGCTGACTTTGGACTCCTGACTCTATTGCTTTCTTTTCATGGGTGCATCTAGCTACCTATAAATTGAAGAACTGAATGATGGCTTAATGTTTAAACATAATTAAATAATATCATAATAAGTATAACTTAAAGCAATGCTTTCCTTTGAGAAGTAACTCTTTGTTTTTCAAACCCTGCCCCAGCCTGTAAATTTCACAAGGCATGTGGTTTGCATGAGAATGCACCCCACCCCAATGGGCTCATGTATTTGAATGTCACAAGGAAATGGGACTGTTTGAGAAGTGTGGCCTTTTAGAAGGAGGTGTGTCACTGGGAGTGGGCTTTGACATTTAAAAAGCCCATGCCACTCCAGTGTCTTTCTCTCTGCCTGCTGCCTGCTCATCAGGATTTAAAGCTTTCGGCTACTTCTCCAGCACCATGTCTGTCTGCTTCCTGCCATGATGGTCATGGACTAACCCTCTGAAACTCTAAGCAAGCCCCAAATTAAATGCTTTCTCTAATAAGAGTTGGTCATGGTCCCATTACAGCAATAGCACAGAGACTAAGACAGTGCAGAGCCTGTCCTATCCAATATAGAATTCTGTGACCAGCACTGCTCTGGGGCATAAAAGATGTTCACTGAATAAGAGTTGAGTAGACACATGAGTGTGCCCTAGTTTCATATCATATCTCTGAGCACTCTGAGAGGGATCACATCCAGGTGCTACTACTTGCCTTGCCTTATGAGCCTAGCACTGTGGGAAAGAACACAAGCTCCCAAAACGCACAGGGTGCCCTCCAGTTTTTGTGTGGTTTCTCTTTGAGGTTTTGATACTTGGTCCTTTGTATCTAAAGTTGGTCTATAACTTAATATGCTGCCAAGGATGATCTTGAGCTTTTGATCTTCCTGTATCTACCTCCTAAGTACTAGATATGCAGCAGCCACCACATCAGATTTATATAGTGTGGGGGGACTGAACCCAGAGTTTGTGTGCACACTAGACAAGCACTCTATTAACACCAGATATGAGCAGTTCCCTCACTTTGCATACTGTACCTTCCATCTTCTACTCAACCCTACAAGGCAATGACTGGCATCTCATTTTGACAGTGAGGAAACCAAAAGAGTCACTCTGCTAGTGAGAGGTGCAAGCCTTTGACTTGCAGTCCCAGACAGTAATGAGTACTATTAATTATTCCAATTTATTTGCAAGTTTGCTGAGGTGGACCATGAAGCCCTACACAACCAACTTTTTCTTTTTCCTGCTCCTTTTAGGAATTTCCAACAAGATCTGAGGGACAGGTTTTTCCCCCAAAGTTACCAATTCAATGATTTGGGTTGGTCATGTATCCAGCCGTGTGAACAGGACAGAAATACATGGAAAGGCATCACCACTCAGTTTTTGCTTCTAGCATCATGCTGAATTCCATGCAGTGAATCCCTTGGGATCACTATTTCCTTTTCCTCATTCAGACAGCTGTGTGGAGCTCCCACAATGGCACTTGCCATTCTATGGCCTCCATTTTCCTCCATTCAGGGAAAGTAGAAACAGCTTCATGTCAGAAAAAAAAAAAAACTTCCTAATGTTGGCTGTGGTTCCATCATGTGCACCAAGCAATTCGAGGGCGTGGGTTGGATGGACTGGGTGGTGAGTCCAATTACACTGGTAGAAGTTGGCAGTTGAAGCAGCTGAAACTTGTCTCATTAGGGGGAAAGAATCCCAAAACTTGATCGCTTATTTCTGTGTGGGCCCAATCCCTTTCAAGAAGATGGGAGTTCTCTCACCACCTCTGCCTGTCAGGAGCAGTGAATAGGACTGCCTTGGGTACTAAAAACGCCACTCTCTCCCTCTCTGCTGGCATGCAAAGCCCTGAAAAAAAGATGCAAATCATGGTGACAATGCTTCAGGTGAAGACACTGGCCTCTGACTAATGACAGATTCCCAACTCTGATGGTCTTGAGCAGCTGAAGGCTTAGAGCTGAGCTGGTGACCTTCAGCAAAGGACAGCAGTGTCCCTGATACTCCCACATGTGCCAAGCACCTAACGCCAGGGAAGATTCCCCAGTGGGAATCCCTAAGGGCTCCTGCAAACACCATCGTCCAGATTCAAGAAGAAACAAAGCAGTCTGGAGGATGGGCACTCAGGTTTGTAGACTGAGATGGCCAGGAAGCTATTTCAAACCTTCTTCACACCCATGGTTTTCTGTGGCCAACTGAACTGCTTGGTTCTAACCTTTGTTCTAGACAGGCCCATGTTCTCCTCTTCTGATTTGCCATCCTTATTCATTTTTAATGCCTGGAGAAATGTCAACTCCTGGCACCACTGGCCTCTGCAAACGTTTTGTTGTGACCAATAATGCTACTGCACTTAAGAAAGAAGGCATTTGGTTAGGCCAATAAAAATTAGCTAATGAGCCTTTGAAATTCTTATACAAATTCTCGAGGTGCAGATGATTGACGGGCTCTCTCCATTTTCATTAGGACGCTGGTTTCATCTTTAGAGGAAAAAGGCCAGAACATTCGGGTTGAACTTGATGCAGAGAGAGTGTGCGCCTGACGGTATTTACAGAGGCATTTCTGCTCTCTGTCTCCCTCGAGTGTTTATGGCTTTTAAATGGATTTTTCATAACATGGGGGGAGGAATGAATTTTTTATAAATTGAAAGGATGTTGCATTAGTTACTTTTCTCATCCCTATGACCAAATATCTGACAACTTAGAGGAAAAAAGATTTCTTTGTGCTCATGGATTTAGAGGTGTTGGCTTATTGTTGCAGAGGGCATAACAGAGCAAAGCAGTTCACATCATGGTGGATAGGAAGTAGAGAAAGGGGGATACAAGAAAGGTCCATGAAAAGACATAGGCCCCAAAGATGGCCTCCAGTGACCTACTTCTTTCAAAATAGGCCCCACCCTCTAGCTTTTACCACCTCCCGATCATACCATCATATTATGAAACCAGTATAGGATTTTTCCATCGATTGGATCAGAGCCGGATTGATCTGATTGTATCGGTGCTCTCCTAACCTGCAGGTACTTCTTGATGCAATCATATTGATAAGATTAATCACGGCACCTTTCACCCTGATGGGATTTTTAAAAAGATTACAAACTCTGTGTCTGAGAACTAATGGTGCAGTGTGTTCATGCCCATCGTTGAAACCCCTCTCAGCTTTGGAGGGAGCTGCCGACAGTCAATATATAATCTTAGTAGAAGATCGCAGTCGGTAGGGAGAATCTGGCCCATGCTATATGCTAGGGAGTTAAGACCCGACAATGTACATTTCCATTATGTTTGATGGGTTGCCCACTGTGCCTTAGACATCCTTTCTGAAACTAAAATTGGAAATATCAGTTTAGATGAGATTCTGTCTGTGATGTGGAGAAGCTAATGACATTTCCATGGGACATTTGTTAGTCCCTGTAATAGAGTAAAAGAAGTCTCACCACGTCATAGATATGGTGTGTTCTAAAAGCCCCAATGACAGCTTCATGACAGTTGAGGATTAGGAAAGGATATCATGAAAGGATGTTGATGTGTGATGGTTAATGCTACTTGTCAACTTGACAGAATCTAGACTCACCCAAGAGTTGGCTCTCTGGGCATGTCTATGGGAGATCATCTTGACAGCGTTAATTAACATGGGAAGATCCCCCTCATGGGGCTGTTTTCTAGACGAAGCCCCTGAACTGTTATGTGGAGAGAGGAGACTGAGCAGCAGCACAGTCATTGCTTGCTGCTTCCTGGCTGCAGATGTAATGAGGCTAGGAGCTTCAAGGTCCTGTTGCCTTGACTTCCTTGTAAGGATTTAACTACATGCTTGAACTATAAGCTATAATAGACCTTTGCTCCCTTAAACTGCTTTTCTCGAATATTTTATGACATCAACAGGAAAAAGAACAGATACATAGTATTCCAATAAACTTTGACAGAGACGCAAGAGTTCAAGTATAGTGAATATGGGGGAGACTGAGTGCTCAGGATAAGAAAAGATCAAAGTGTGAGGTTATAGGTTGAATAAGGAATGAGGGCACTTCCCCCACTCCCCAGGAAATAGAATTATTGAACTGAGAAATCACTTGGAAACTGGCCAATTGAACTTCAACAAAAGCCAAGTATCAGAGACTAGGAGGAGCTGGCGTGATTGGAGAACAAATATCCTGATTTGATAGAAACGGGAGCCCTAGGAAAGGAACAATGGGGGGAGGGCAGATTAGAGAGCTTGATAGGTGCCTGGAACCTTCTGTTCTTCTCTGGTACAAGGTACTGGCTGTCAACACCAGCTGAGGCCAAGACAGAGACGCCAAGCTGCCCAGTGCTCCCAGAAATCAAGAAAGGGTTGTGTTCCTATTGACTCCCAGTGGTGGCAAAAATACCAGCAGCAGATTTTTGAGAATCACCTGAACAAATAATGACAATTCTGTTCTGTCTTTAGTCACACTGTAGGGGCCCAAAACTATAGACCCTTGAGTCAGATTATACTCTAAGGTTTTCACGCTCTTCCTACATCCTTTGTGCATAGGTAGACGTGTCTCCCAGTATAACCAAAAGAAGAGCTATGACCCACATAGATAGAGCTGAGGATGCTCCAAACTTTTCAAACCCTACTGGGACTGCCTTCCTCATTTTAGAAAAGGATGACTCAAGGCGGATGCTGACAGAGGCAGGACTGTGTCAAAAGTGACACCAAGGGAGCTGGCACCGTCCTCTCTCCTCCCGGGCCGTGACTTTGGATCTCATCTTTGAGCGGCTGCAGCTCAAAAAGATGTTCTGTGAGACAATATGAGTCACCATAACACTGGCTTCCTTTGACAGCTCCTGATATGCAGTGAGGCATGCACACACCATATCAGAGCAGAGCGCAACTCTGTCTTGACCTACAGCTTCCTGCCTTGAGCTTGCAGAAGCCCATTGAGGACAACAGTTTTTTATTTACACATCTATCTAAATGTCCAAATCATGGACTGTAAGGCTTGGGGGAGAAGGGGCTTCATCAGCATTCATGCGGTGTGGTTTGTTATCAACCCTGAAATGCTCAAGCGCTTCTCAAATGTCCACCATCATTTTCGCTGGAGAGCTTCCAGAGATGAGTATCTTAACTAAATGAATCACCCAGCGTGGGCACAACCCTCCACAAAGTCCACCCACAGTTCAAATCTAAGTCTTTTTGGAAAAAGACTTAGCTATGGAAGTCGAGGACTGTAATTTTGTTCATTTCAGTTAATGCTGCTCAGGGTCAAGATGACCAGGCTGGGTCTGTAGCTGAAGAGGTCAGGGGAATGGAGAGCTGAGGAGTCAGCCCTTCAGTGTGGGTCTTATGACCACAGCTGCCCAGAGTACTGTTCTCTTTACAGCCTCGTGTTGCAGGCCTGGTATTGGGCTCCATCTTCTCAAGTCTGCTTGTGTGCAGTGGTCTCCTGATTCCCTCCCTCACTCTGAGTGCCCTATTCCTGGTCACCACCCATGCTCTTGCTGAGTGAGTCCTTCTCCTCCATTTCCATGAATCTTTACTCTGCCTCTCCATTGTCTGTGTAATAGAACTTAAGCTCCTTGGTGATGTTTGAGGCAGCCCATAGATGAGCTTGCCACATTGACCCATGTGTTTTATTCTCATGAACTCACATATTACAGTGTGTTCCCACCTCTCCACCATTCTCCAAGCTTTGTCCTGCCAGCCCTGAACATCCTTCAAGACCCAAGGGTTACTTTACCTTTAAGATGCTCTCAGGTCTCAGCCCTGAGCCTTTCCTAGATACCTGCTTCAGGACGTACCACACCAAGCACTGTGCTCTGGGAGCACTCATCCTTGCACAGATATATCTGTTTATATACCATATTCTTCCAAGAAATGTATTTCTTGGAGGTTGTTATGGTTAGTTTTTGTCAACTTGTCACAGTGTAGTTTCACCTGGGAAGAGAGTCTACATCAGAGATTGCCTAGATCAAGTTGGCCTATAGACATACGTGTGGTGCGTTAATTGGGGTAAAAAGGCCTCCCCATTGTGGCCAGCATCATTTCCTGAGTTTGGGTTCTTGTCTGTCTAAATATAGAGGGGGCTGAGCATACCAGAAATGCATCCTTTTCCTTCCCTGCTCTTGACTATGGTGTGATCAGCTGCTTCAAGTTCTTACCTTGACTTCCTTGTGATGATGGACTGTAACCCAGAATTGTAACCTAAATAAACCCTTTCTCTCTCAAAGCTACTTTTGTTGAGATATCTTGTCACAGCAGCAAGAATGAAACAAGGCTGTCTGGCCTTGTTCCTATTTATGTCCTTTAGTGTCTAGCATGAATCAGGTGATCAGTACACAGAATGTGGATCATGAATAAGTTAAGAGCACTTGTTCCTCCATGATAAAGGCCAGAATTCAAACCCTAGCACCTGTTATGGGTACCTGAAGATAAAAACTCCCAAGATGGCTGAATAAGTCATGGCAAGTCTTTACTTGCCACGGGGTTGTCCCAGTCAGAGTAGTGGAAAGCAGCCTTGACATTCCATTTGTTTGGGTCTTAAAGACAAAAACCACAATTGTGACATATACAGAAAGGCAACTGTGGGCATCTGCAGCAAGCAAGCATTGTTTACATAAGTGAAAAGATAGCAGTAACTGATCAGGCAGTTCCTATAACCTTTAGGTCAGGGATGCATTGTACAGGAATGTATGGCTGGTCCAGAGACCAGTTCACGTAGGACAATTTTAGCACTTAGAGTATTGCTAGGAATACTTTCATAAGATGGCATGACTATAGTTCAGTAGCACACTACACTCGCACATGAGGGAGCCCACAAATAACCCGTAACTCCATCTCCGAGGGCTCCAAGACTCAAGATTCCTGGACTCTGTGGACACCTACACACGTGTGCACAGTTACACAGATTCATGCTTACACACATAAGTAAAATCATTTTAAGAGGAAAGTTTTTCTTTTCTTTTTTTTTTCTGGGGGGCGGGTTGTTTGTTTTGTTTGCCAAGACAAGGTTTCTCTGTGTAGCCTTGGTTTTCCTGGACTCACTTTGTAGATCAGTTTGGCCTTGAACTCAGAGATCCGCCTACTTCTGCCTCTCTGAGTTCTGGGATTACAGGTGTGCACCGCCTCACCCAGCTAAGAAGAAGGTTTTCAAACTTAGATAATCTAAGTTTCTACCCCAAGAAGCTAGGGGAGACCATAGCTAATGCAGAATCAGCAGAAGGAAGGATGTAATGAGTAAGGCACAAAAAGCCAGATAATGAAAGTACAAGCAAAAGCCTGTGAGACCCAATGCAGGCTTTTTTGTTGATTGTTCATTCAAAAATTGATAAACTTTTAGGTACATCGATTGGGAAATAAAAAAAAGAAGAGGTTGGTGATGTTCTGATGACTGGATACTTGTGCAGGATGTCCAAAGTCTTGGGTTCCATTGTCAGTACCAACAGAAAAGGAGGATGAAGGAAAAGGTAAGGATGGAAGACGGAGAGATAAAGTAGGAGGATGAGGAGAAGGAGGAAGGGGATGAGGAACATGAGGGGGAGGAGTTAGAGCAGGGGAAGAAAGGGAGGATTGAGAAGAGGGGAAAAGAGAAGCAGAGGAGGGAGAAGAGAAAAGAGAAGGAAGACCAAGCTTACTATGAAGTTATGATAATCAAATAGTGAGCAAATAAAGACTGAAATAATATTAAATAGCTCATAACAGCATTTTTTTGAAAACCTTTATACCAATATATTGACAGTATAGAGGTGGCAGATGAAATGAACACAGCCTTGACAAATTAAAAACTACTAAAATAGATTCAAGAATAGGAAAATATGAATTGGTCACTAGGTGTTCAATAAGTTTAATTCATGGTTTAAAAAATCTTCCCACCATTCCAATAAAACTGCAGCCAAACATTTTTATAGACATCAACAATTCAGATCAATATCTGTCAAATAAGTTGAGTTCATTTTAAAGATCTCTCTACAAAGACAACTGTAGTCCTACGTTCCTTTGCTAATGGTATTTTTAAAGATATAAGTCTTTCAATTGGTTTGTCAAAGTCAAGGACCTTTGAAAACACTTTTGAAAACTAGGACAAAGTTTGAGATTATTGTCTGATTTCAACACCTACTATGAAGTTAATCAAGACTTGGCTGTATTGATACAAAAAGACAAACTCGTATACAGGACAGAGATCCCAGAAAGAGGCTTGCATAGGTGTGATCTGTAATAAGATCTGTAATGTTGACCTTAGTACAACTGACTCCATATGGAAGTACAATTCAGACCATAAGACTTAGCACACAGACAGCATCGCCTGCCAAAACAAAAACAAAAACCTAAACTCATCAAAGTCCATAATTCTGGGACAGTCTCTCAATGTACTAACCTTGCTTTTTGGTTTCTGCACTTCTGCTTCTGTCTAAGTGTTCTTGTTAACTGAAATATGCCAACCAGGATATGATTTTGAGGCTTAAAAACTCAACCTGAGAAAGGCTCAGAGCTATATTGGGATCCCAAACACCCAGAGTAGTTGCCAGAAGCCTAATAAAGACTTTCTATTGGCTTAACCCCATGCCAGAGTACTCCCTGGTAGATACCCCACAATACAAAAGAGTGAAATTTGGCAAATTTTTCAACGTTAACCAATGAGGAAAGAATAGTTCTTTTCCAAAATGCTATGTAATTCCAGCACTTGGAAGGTAGAGGCAGGTGGATCTCTGAGGTTCAAGGCCAGTCTGGCCTACAGAGTGAATTCCAGGACAGTTAGGGATACACACAGCAGGAAAGTGGGGAGCAAATATACATTGAAATAAGTGAACTTTATTACTTCATTTCATATACAAATATACAAAGACTAAGTTTGAAATAAACCACTAAAGACAAAGGCAGAAAAGCCTTTCCCAATAGCACACTCAACACTTTGCAGAGGAGAAAGTTCACTGGGACCCAGCACAGTACACACTAAACCTACAAATAGATCAAAAGAATCTCATCTACATTAAAGTCTTTCTAAAGAGATTTTCAAGAAAATATTTGTAATTATGTGTCTGACAAGATTCTTATAGCCAGAACACCTGGGATGTGAGAATAAACAACCCCAGATTTTAAACACACATTAGCTAGATGTGATGGCTAAACTTACAATCCCAACCCTCAGGAGACAGGTGCAGATGGACTGTGAATTCCTGGCCTGCTCTTTGATCACTTCCCCTGAGGGGTGGAGCAGCTTTACCAGGCCACAGAGGAAGACAATGCAGCCACTCCTGATGAGACCTAATAGACTAGGATCAGAAGGAAGGAAAAGAAGACCTCCCCTATCAGTGGACTTGGGGAGGGGCATGCATGGAGAAGTGGGAGGAAGGGAGGGGTTGGGAGGGGAGGAAGGAGGGAACTACAGGGGGATACAAAGTGAATAAAGTGTAATTAATAAAAAATTTGAAAAAAATAGGAAAATCCATGAAATTTGAAAAAATAACTCACGTGAGATATGAACAGCAAATGCACCATATGTAAAAATGGTCGGTAGCGTTTACCATGAGGAGAACTGAAAATATCAACAACATGATGTACTAGAATATCAAAAACTAAAAATTCAAAATAAACTGCCGTTATCAAGTGTTGACAAGAATGGGAAGTGACTGGAATTGTAATGTATGGCGGGTGGAAATAGAAAATGAATTGAAACAAAATTCTATACTTTCTTTACAACGGTCAACATCCACAAAGATATTTTTACACAGTGTTCTTGGCAAGTTAATGTCCCCAAATCAGAATCATGTGACCATCCCCCAGACAGAAGGATAAACCAACTGGGATTGTCACACAGTGGAGTATTACTGGGGAATAAAAAAAAATGACTTCTGAACCTTATATATTACTATTTTCAGAGAGACATAAAGAAACATCTGTTCACAAAAGTGAGTGAGAGTGAGAGCAAGTCACTGTGGGGGATGCACTAACAGACAGAAAAAGAAGGTGGGAATTCTATTAAGTCCAACTGGGTAGGCCAATGAATTTATTAGGGTAACTTACAGGAGCATGAGTAACTTGCTAGCTGCCATATCATACAAATGTCCCAATCTCAACACAGCTGACTCAGACATCTACACCACTGGAGAGACCCCCCCACACACACACACACACTCAACTGCTCACCTCTATGGAGGAAGGAGGCTCTCTTAAAGGCCTGCTAAGCCTCATGAGACTCCCCCTCCCTCCTGATCCCATGCAGGTCCATATGGGTGCCAGCCACAGCTGCCCGGATTCCAGACAGCAATGTCTGTGCCTGGCTACAAGGAAATCAGCACACCACAAACACACACCAGGAGCGAATCTCAGAACATCATAGGTTTAAAGACGAAGATTACACATTTGCTATGGTAGTTCTAGAAAACAGTCCCAAACCTAACCTATAGTGACCCCAACCGGAGCAGTGATCCGTTAGGACTGGAGCTTGGAACATGAGATGCTTGCTGAGGTGTTAATGTGATGGGTAGATAACCCTGATGGAAAACCACCAAACTATGCGCATGTATTGGGTGGGTTTTATGTCTAACTTATACCTCAGTGAAGTTATAGTTGGAGAGTAGAACAGAAGAAAAGAAAATGTTTTAGAAAGAAGAGACTGAAAATTGGGCACTGGGCCATTCCTGTATTTGTTCTTGTTTATATACATAAGTAATCCATTTTGTGTATTATTGATCTACCTTTTTCTCATTTATTTATTTTATTCACTTTATATCCTTGTAGCCCCTTCCCTCCTCCCCTCTGAGTCCCACCCTTCCTTACCCCTCCCTTTTTTTCCTCAGAAAAGGGGAGCTCCCTTTCCCATCCACCCAAGTTCATCGAATTGCATCAAGTCTGAACACGTCCTCTTTCCCTGTGGCCTGTCAAGACAGTCCCACCAAAAGAAAGTGATTAAAAAGCTAGTGAGTCTGTGTTTGGTGCAGTCCCCACTTCTCTTACTAGAGGACCCACTTGAAGTCTAAGCTTCTCATCTACTACATCTTTATAGGGGGCCTGGGTCCACTTCATTCATGGTCCTTGGTTGATGCTTTAGTCTCAGCAAACCCTTCTGGGCCCTGGTTAGTTGGCTCTGTTGTTTTTCTTATGGAGCTCCTGTCACTTCTGGGTACTTTTCTCTTTCCTCCCACTATTCCCCAAGACTCTCAATGCATCAACCAATGTTTGGCTGTGAGTCTCAGCATCTGTTTTGAGGTGCTGCTGAGTAGAGCCTCTCAGAGGACAGCTCTGACAGGCTCCCTTCTGCAGGCTTAACAGAGTATTGTTCATAGTGTCAGGGGTTGGCACTCTCAGGCATCAGCTGGGCAGTCCCTCAAACTCTGCTCTGTCTGGTCTAGAAACAATAAAGGAAACACAATCTGAGACAATACTGGAGATGGAAGACCTAGGGAAGAGGACAGGAACTATTGATCTACCTTCTGAAAGCAAATGACAGATAATGTTGAAGAGAAGACCACTAAAAAGTCCTTACCTCCTACCTCAGGAAGCTCTGGCCTCTGCATTCCAGGTCTGCACTGGGGTCTAACCCCTGCTACAGTCACAGTACAGATGTGCACCCTTCTACCTAAAACAGCCTCCTGGGGAGTCAGCACCAGCCTGGGCATGTTTGGGGGCTCCTAATGAGAGTCTGGACCCACAGACTTCAGAATGAAGTGAATAGGGAAAGGAAAGGAGATTGAGGCTGGATTTTTGCATCTTGGAAGCCTGACCTTTCTCCTACCTCACAGCTGCTGCCTTGAGGCACAGTCACCACAGTGACCTTTGCTTGTTTCTTTTCACTTTGTATTATGCTAGAGAGAGGCAATAGAAAATCTTGGCAGAGGTACTAGGTGGATGTGGACGGAAGTGGGACTGCTCTTTGGCTCAAACTAGCTGCCTCTTAACTAGGCTGCAGCATCCTCAAGATCTTAAAGGGCCAGAGCCAGGACTGTGCATGAAGCATGTATGTGTGTGTGCACATGTGTTCCCTGTCTGGAAACATATCTGTAGACTCCTGAACCAGTTCTGAATGAGAGATACTCAGAAGGCCACAGAGAGTGGTGGAAATGCCTGTGGTGGCAAGAAGGTAGGTGCTTGGAAGACACAGGTCCTGCACAGGATGGGAACCCAGGAGGAGAACTAAGTGAGAACCTTGAAGGGCTAACCTCAAAGGCTTCTGGGAAACAGAGTGTATACTCAGGGCCCTTGAGATCATGTCACTTAGGGATATCCTTTTTGGACATTCCAAATCGTTTATTATGAACCAAAGAGACTAAACTCATTCTTTTGGTGGGGGGGTGGGGATTTTTTCCATCCTTTCAGGTTGACCTCACACCATATTTGGTGGTGGTGGTAGGGGGTGTTCCTAAATCCAGCAGGTAAGGAACTCCCTCAAGGCTGCTGGTGGGTGGTCAGGCAGGATGCTGGACCCAGGTGAGATACTGGCCCCCGTACACTCCTTGCTGCACTTCAACTCCTTTTATCAGCCTCTCCAGATTTTTTGGTACAGATCATATTTTTCTGGAACAGCTAACATTTGTGGAACCATAACAGAATTCTATAACTTTCTCTTTTCCTAAATGCACCATGCTCCCATGGTGACCAACAGTTTTCCATCCTTTCACTGGGCAGCTGAAAGGGTTGTAAACATCTCCTGTTGTACAGGAGGCCTCCCTGCTGCCAGGCTAAATGTTAGGATATTTGTAAGGATGGGGTTGCCAGAAGGAGTAATGTGCATAGCAGGAAAGCTTAGAAACATTAATCATTCAAAAGTTATATTCAACAAATTGTGCCACACTGCCCAACCAGCCTAGACAAATCTGTAAGCCTCAGGTCCCAGTGAGAGACCCTGCCTCAAAAAGAGCAATGTGGATGGCTCCTGAGGAACAATGCTGGAGGTTGACTTCTAACCTCCACAGGCAAGCACACTCCCATACACATGTACCTGCATATACATGAACATCTGCATGCATGTACCCACACTCATGAATATATATATACACAGGGGGAGAGTGAGAGAGAAAGAGAGAGAGAGAATGAGAGAGAGAGGGAGGAAGAGAGGGAGGGAGAGAGAGAGAATTGAGCTAGGCACGTGGCACATGTTTGAATCCCATCATTATGGAGGAAGAATATAGGAAGACCTCTGGCTTACACACATATATACACACAATGCCATCTGCCGCTGGTTCTGTTTTAATTCTTATTCCCTTTGCTTTCTACCTTTCTCTTCTCGTGTAGCTTTTGGGAATGAATATGCAGTTCAAACGCCCACCTTCATTTTAGCTACATGAATAAGTCATGAAGGGCAGCCTCCAGCCTGATTGTCAAACACAGAGGGTGGGATTGAGGGCCACCTTACTGACATTTCAGGAGCTCCCCTCAGAAGCCTTCATACCTCATCCTATGTACCCAGCTGAGGCCACACCATCAACAGTTGGGCAGTGCTTTCTCTAGCTCTTCTTCCTTCTCCCTCTCATCTGACTTGATTACAGTATCTACAGAAACCAGCCACTAGACTGCTGACTTACTTCTTCTTGTAGACAACAGGGCTACTCTCCCAGAAGAGGGGTAGATATGGCTGTGAAGTCTTTGGCTTCTTCCTGGTCTAGGCGCATAGTTACTTGTCTCTTGTTCTCCAAGGAGACTACAAGTAGATGTGTATTTTGCTGTCGCTAGACTTGACTGTTCCTGGAAGAAGATGTTGAAAGTCTCTGATCTTTAACTGAGATGAAGAAGGACCCTAGTTCCCCCCAGGCCTCACCCTCCTGGGGACACTGCTTCTCTTAAAGAAATGGACATGGACTAAGATAGTGTGGTTCTTGTAGAAGGGACCTACAATAAGAAGGTATTTGAGGGTTCAAGTGCTTGCCTAGGAGCAAAGGCCACCTCTCCTGCGGCCCCCCTGCTGACTGGGCTGACCATGGCTAGTGTTTCTGCTCACTGAGTTTTCTGACAGAAGAAAGAAGCCAGAGAATTATGGAGTCAAAGTATCAGCATGCACAGTCTTAGAATTCTGTGTGCAACCTTGGCTTGCAAGGAATGGAAGTCCAAGCTGGGCTGTAGTGGCACACATCTTTAATCCCAGCAGTTGGAAGGCAGAGGCAGGTGGATCCCTATGAGTTGGAGGTCAGCCTGGTCTGCAGAGTGAGTTCCAGGAAAGTTAGGGCTATGCAAAGAAAAATGTCTTGAGAGATAAATAAATAAATAAATAAATAAACAAACAAATAAATAAATAAATAAATAAATGGAAACATCAGAGAAACAGGTCGAAACAGATAAAGTGCATTCATTTGTTCACTTATTCATTCATTCTACTAATATGTGTTGGTTAAACTCTGGGCTAGGCACTGAGAAAAAGAAGTCGAGGCAACAAACAGTGTTCTTGTTAGCCACTCTGTTGCTGTGATAAACTTCTCTGAGCAAAACAATCCAGAGGTGAAAGTGGGTGTTTTGTTTTGTTTTGTTTTGTTTTTCTTTTACAGCTTGCAGGGCTTCACTGAAGAGAGCCAAGGCAGGAACCTGAAGACAGGAACTAAAGCATGGTTCTTACTGGCTAAGCATGGTTCTTACTGGCTTGTTTCCATGGCTTTCTTAGGTTGCTTTCTCATACAACCCAAGACCACCTGCCCAGGAGTAACACTTCTCCAGTAGCCTTGTCTCCCCCCCCCACATCAATCATTAATCAAGAAAATGCACCATGGATATGCCCACAAACCAATCTGGCAGAGGCAAGGCCTCAGCTGAGGTTCCTTCTTTCTGGGTGATTCTATGTCAAGTGAACACAAACTAACCAGCACAAATTGAAAGGTCATCAAGGGTCAAACCATGGACATGCTTGTGTTGTGAGAAAGGGAATTTGAAATTTTGTGCCAGGCGAAGGGCAATGCTGGAGGAATTTAAGTAAGAGTTTGACTTGGTTTTGAAGATGACATCTAGATACACACACACACACACACACACACACACACACACACACACGTCCAAATAGGTCTGCTGGGGTAATTATTTTGGAAAATTAACTTTACAGAGTGATATGATTCTTCAACCCACTGGACTGGACTCTGCCCCCTGAATATATAAATGTTATTCTTCAACCCACCCTCTGAATGAATCTATTGGCATGATGTTGTCCTGGATCAAGGGTGTGATAAAGATGGGCTTGAGAAAAGGCAGTTCTTGAATTTGTTAGGCGGTTCTGTTTTAAAATTCACCAAAATATCTCATTTTAATATAATATATTAAATGATATAATATGATTGTGGGATAACTCCAAGGTAGATGGCTTGCCTAGCATTCATGGAACCCTGGATTCAATGTCCAAGCACTATAGAGAGAAAGAAAAGAAAGAAGGAAGGAAGGAAGGAAGGAAGGAAGGAAGGAAGGAAGGAAGGGAGTGAGGGAGGGAGTAAGGAAGGGAGGGAAGAAGGGAAAAGAAAAGAAGGTGGGAAGGAAGGTGGGAAGGGAGGCAGGGAGGAAAGAAAGGAAAGAGGGAGGGAGGAAGGAGGAAGAAAGGAAGGGAGGGAGGAAGGGGAAAGGAAGGGAGGAAAGAAGGGAGAGAGGGAGGAAGAAAGGAGGAAGGGAGGGAGGAAGGAAGGGAGATAGGGAGGGAGGGAGGAAAGGAGGGAGGGAGGGAGGGAGGAAGGAAAGAAGGAAGGAAAGAAGGAAGGAAGGAAGAAAGGAAGGAAGGAAGGAAGGAAGGAAGGAAGGAAGGAAGGAAGGAAGGAAGGAAGCTACAGTCATGGCTCAGTTGGTAGAATGTTTCCCTAACATACACAGAACCTTGGGTTTCCGCTCCAGCACTACCATCAAGAGGTGGGGGTGGAAGAATCAAGAGTTCAGAGTCATCTCCATAATGAGTTGGAAGCCAGTCTGGCCTACCTGATACTCTGCCTCAAAAAAAAAAAAAAAAAAAAAAAAAAAAAAAAAAAAAAAAAAAAAA
>NW_026590767.1:3124871-3250239 GCF_907164565.1 Psammomys obesus | reverse complement strand
AAAAAAAAAAAAAAAAAAAAAAAAAAAAAAAAAAAAAAAAAAAAAAGCCTCCATAGGCTTATACTTGCTCCCCAAATGGAATGTTTGGAAAGGTCTAGGAGGTGTGGCCTCTTTGGAGGTGTTGCTCTGGGAATTTGGTGGTTCGAAAAGCTCAACCATTCTCAGTCAGCTTTGTCTGCCTCATGCTTGTGGAATCAAGCTATAAGTTCTCAGCTACTGCTCCAGAGTTATGCCTGCCTGCCTACTGCCATGCTCTTCAAGATGGTCACAGTCTTACCCACTGAACTGCAGGCCCCAGGTACTCTTTTCTATGTATGTTGCCTTGGTCATGGTACTTTGTCACAGCAACAGAGAAGTAATTAAGACAGAGGAAAGAAGTAGGGCAGGAAGAGGAAGGAGAATGGAAGAAAAGAGAAAGGAAAGGAAGGAAGAAAGCAAGCATGTAAGAGGATTTCCACTAATGTTGAGACAAGTCTTGACACCTGACAGGCATCAACTGAGGAGGACACTGCCAGGAGGACCTTCAACTGTGACCTTCCAGTTGTGATCCTTGCCATATATACCCTGTTAAGCAGCCAGGATGACCTTTCTCTGCAGTGCCAGCATCTTCTGCAGGGCTGAAGCATATGTTGGGAATCCTGGTGGTGTTCCTCAAATTCTTACCTTTATCGCCAGAATAATACCCAAGGCAGAAGTGGCCTCCCATGACATTTGACCATAACTCTGTGGAGATTTGGCAATCTGACATTTGCATTCCCTTCTGCTGCTTCATCTTAAATTGATCAGCCAGATGAAACTCGAGAGCCAGTCCTGTTTCAATATTTAATCATTCTGCTCGGGCTGGAATGTCATTAAGCTAAAATAGGAACCTGATTTCCAAAGAGCACTTTGAACACGACCTGTTTGCTAAAGCTGTTTGTTCTAGCAGCACAAAATAGACTCTCCCTTCACCTCTCTTTCTCTTTTCTCTCTCTTTCCTTATAGCTACAGGTTAGCTAGACATTCTCCCCCCCCCCCCACAATGTGCTTATAAAATCTAGCTGTTAAGTTCACTAAGAAGGCCTTTTCTGATACCTGCTTCTGGCTATTGAGGTTGAGGCAAGCCAGACTAACTGACCTTTTAACTAAAGCAGCAGTTATCACCACTTTGAAGATGGAAAAAGTGGGACGAGGATGCTTTATGAATCATTTATTTAGTTCTTATCTTATATTTTGATTAAAAAAAACCCTAAAACCTGGGTTAATTGGTATGTCAGAATAGTCGCCATGGCCTGAGAATGGATATTCCCATGGCCAAGATAGTCCTTCACGGATCATGGAGGGACCTTCCCGCTTTTGTTTCAGCCATGGCATTGGTGGCCAGCGTGCAGTCGGGGCTGTAGAAGGTAGAGACAAGTATGAGCCCTCTGTTGAGGATGCATACAGCCTCAGCTGTAGAAAACATGAAGCGAAGAAGTAGACGGGGTTTCTGAACACCTGAGCTTTAAAGAGTTCCTACTGTCATTGGTACCTGCTCAACTTTGTTGCGTTTGGTGCCTCCCTTCTTGTTTGGGTACCAAAGTCCTTTTTTCTAAACCAGAAATGATCATCCCTTCCCCCATTAGTCACAGCTGAGATCTTCTGCCACCTAGAACTCAATCCACCTAGCAAAAGAAAGAGTGAGCTGTGAAGCTACAGAAGCTGGACTCCAGATATCCCTCATTCCCTTGAAGCTGGGGGAGGCATTTGACTTGGGGGTGTCTGAATGGAGATGGGGTACTGGACTGAGTGTGGTTCCATGCAGAACATCTGCCCAGATAAAAGAAATACAGGCCTCTGGCTCACAGAGTGATGGCGTGGACAGGTCAGTGCCTTGGGATGAGAAGCAGCAAAGCCTGTCAGTGGTCAATATGGCTTCCGCCAGGCCTATTCTGTAGTCATCTTTAGCCCTGTACCAGGAGGCCAGTTTCTAGCACTCCCAATAACCACAAGCTTCTCAGCATCCATTCAATGAACTCCAGGCAGCCTCTTTCCCTCAACTTTTCCCTCAGCATCTAAACTCCCTGCTTGATTGGACAAATCACTACATTATAATGTCATGGCTAGGGGGCAGAAGGGACTCCATGTCTTCCATCTCTAAGACCTATATACACTATACCCTCTGTGACTTCAAAGCAGAGCCCCTTTCCTGGTCATGAGCTAGGGTAATTCCTTTTTATTCTGTTCATTTGTTCAGCATGTAATAACCAGTTACCACATTCCAGACACCAGAAACAAAGCTATGAGAAGCTCTGCTCTGTTCATAAGGACCCTTGCTATAAGCAGGAAGTGAATACAAGGGCAGGATGGAGCAGGCTGTGGTGAGTGTCAGAGGAATAGAGGCAGGCTAATGTTATGAAAACACTGGGTTAAGGCTGAGTAGATAGCTCAGCCTGTAAAGCACTAGTTGTACAAACATAAAAACTAGATCTGGACCCTTCCCATAGCCAATGCAGAACAACCTAGCACGGTGTCCTACAATACCGGTGCTGGGAATGCAGAAACAGCCAGATCCCTGGGGCTCACTGGCCAACCAGCTTACCCTGGTCAGTGAGTCTCATGGCCATGCGAGTCTGAAAATCAAGGTGATGGCACCTGAGAAAGAACAGCTGAGGCTGACCTCTGGCCTCTGCACATGGAGGCAAACATGTACACCCACCATATGTAAACACACCCACACGCCCACAGGTGCTTAGGGCAGAGATGGTCACACCACTGGTGATATGCACGCCTGAGTGTGTTATTCTTGGAGTGTAAACTTTTGTGACCCCAGTTGTGTGCAAGCATCATGGAGCCCACGGTGCTGCTGAGGTGCGTCTGCCCAGACCCTATCACAGCCTCACTTCCAACACCAGGGGCAAGCAGAGCATGGAGGAACTGGCTTCTCCAGAGGACCCTGGCTAGTGTTGCCTGGCCCACCGTTTCCCTCCACTACCTCAAACAACCGCTTAATGTAGTGGAAAATTCCCAAATGTCCATCATTGCAGTCATTTAGGCCTGTCTAGAAATGCTGGGCCTCGGAAGCCAATTTCATCTGACTTTAATCCGCACTCAAAGCACCTGTCATGGGCAGCTCAGTCAGCAAGAGAAATCATGGGGCAGACCCATCGAGTCCCCTGGAAGTACAGCTAAACACCAAGTGGGAAATTAGTCTGTGACCTTAAGATTTCAAATTGGTTTCATTTTCTCCATTATAGTCATAAATAATGTCATGATCTAAATATATGTCTCTAAAGCCCTCTTCCTGATTCATGACTGTGAGAAAATGTGGCGTGTGTGTGTTTTGAGTGCACTGACTGACACAGACAACCTAGTTTCTGCCCTCTGTCTGTTACTAAATGCCTGTGACTCTTGTATCAAGGGGCGATGGCCTTTCCTTTTGTCTTTCTTTTATGTGTATGCATGCATACATGGTTAAGTTTTGTCTTAGTTAGGGTTTTATTGCTATGAAGAGACACCGTGACCATGGCAACTCTCATAGAGGAAAATATTTAATTGACACTGGCTTACAGTTTCACAAGTTTAGTCTATTATTGTCATGCTGGGAAACATGGTGGCATTCAGGCAGGCATGGTGCTGAGTTCTGCGTGTTGACCCACAGGCAGCAAACGGAGACTGTGTGCCACACTAGGCCTAGCTTAAGCAGAAGAGACCTCAAAACCCTACCCCGAAGTGGTACACCTACTCCAGCAAGGCCACACCTCCTAATAGTGCCAGTACCTGTGGACCAAGCATTCAAGCACAGGAGCCTACGGGGGCCATTCCTAGTCACACCACCACAGGTGTGTAAGTGCACATGTGTGGGCAGGTGCACATGTATGTGTACATGTGTGCGTGTGTGTGGAGGTCCGAGGATGGCATCAAGAATCTCCTTTAATCACTCTCCAACTTGTTCATTGAGGCTGGGAACCTCAGTTGAACCGAGAGCTCACCAAGGCTGACACTGCTTGTTTGGCCAACCAGCTTACCTGGAGGATCCCTGGTCTTCGTTTCCCGAGGCTGAAATTACAGGCAGCTTCCCCCACCTCACCTGGATTTATGTGGATTCTGAGGATCTGAACTCTGGTCCTCACACTTGCACAAGCAAGTGATTCATCACCCCAGCCTGGCTTTGTTTTCTTGTTTAAGTGGAGAGATAAATGCTAAGCACCCTTTTTCCCCTGAGACTCCAGTGGGCATGTGCCCACACCCATCCCATCTTGGAGGCTCCAGGTGGAAAGTGGTCCCATCTTGTGGTTTCCCACAGTTGGCCTTGGAGTGCTGACTCTCCTGCTAGTTCTGAAAGGGACTGGGAAGGATTTTTTACAGTTTTGAAGTGGGCATTGTCTGTAACTATGGTTGTTATGGTTAGTCTCTAGCACCACCTTGACTCAATTTAGAATCACCATAGAAGCACAGCTCTGGTCATGTCTGTTCCCAGAAAAGTTTACCTGGTAATGGGTAAACACCTAGTTTGGCAGCACCTAGTCTCAGGCTGAATAAAGCAGAGGGTGCAAGCTGAGTACCAGTATTCATCATTCTTTGCTTCCTGGCTGCAGATATGTATGCCTCCTCTTCTTCCCACACTAGGCCTTCCCCGCCACCATGGATGGTACCTTCAAACTGTGACCAAAGCAAGTGCTTCCTTCTGTGAGCTGCTCATGTCACAGCCATGAGGAAAGTAACCAATCCTGTAGTCATCAGCCACCCTTTCCTCCATGTGTGCTTGACTCCTGCCAGCAAAGAGATATTATGTTTCTGCTCCTCACCTCGAATCTCGGCTCTTGTTATGACTTGCTTCAACTCCAAGGGCGTAAAGGAGTGACAACATGCCACTCAGGACCTAGACTTTAAGAGACTTGTCAGGTTCTACTTTTCCCTTTTGAAGTCAGCTTCTGAGTGCATGTGTGTATGCATGAACACACACACACACACACACACACACACACACACACACACACCACATTGCTTAGACCGTTCAATGCATGCATGAATAGAGAGGATCTGTGGGAAGGAACTTTACCTGCCAGCCAAGAGCAGACATGTGACATGTAAGTGCACAAGATCCCGCTGCCCCGTTCTGCACCTCAGACAGGAGAGACTTCCTCACTCGGTCTTGCCCAGACAGAATCATGAACCACAGAGGAGCTGCTGCTTTGTGCTCTTCTGTTCATAGGCAGCTTGTTTCCGGGCAGTAAGTAAGCAGTGTCCTCTCACCTTTTTTTAATTTTCAAAGGTTGCTGCATGTATTCATTTCATGTGAATGGAGTTATGCACATACCACCGTGCGTGTGCAGAGGTCAGGGGACACATCAAAGGAATCAGTTCTCTTCTTCTAAGCTGTGGGTCCCAGAGATTAAACTCAGGTTGTCAGGTTTGGTGGCAGGTGCTATACCTGCTGAGCCATCGTGCTGGCTCCTTTGATCCAACTTTCTAAGATGATTATGCATGTTTGCAAGTAAAACATAAAATTGAGTCTCACAAATACCCTGTTAGCTCAGTCAGTAGAACATCAACTTGGGCTTCTATATCAAAATACCATGATTTTGGTGGCTTAGAATCACAGACAACTATTCCTCACAGTTCTGAGGTGGAAAAGTCCAAGACCAAGACACTAGACAATTCATTCTGATGGGAGTTCTCTTCCGAGCCCACAGAGAGTTCTTCCTCATTGTGTCTGCATACAGCGGAAAAGTAGAGCAGCTGTCTGTGGTCTCTTTTATAAAGACATGAATCCTATGCCTGGGAGTGGAACCCTCATTCTAAAATTAGCTCCCAAAGCCCCCAGCTCCTGACACAATCACACCGGTGACCAAGTTTCAACAAATGAACCTGGGGGAGACACGTTCATTCCAGTGATGACTCGCAAGTGTACTGTTCTGTGGAGCTGAGTGTATTTGGAAGGCTGTGTGGCAGAGGCACCCTTATACCTTCCAAAGACACAAAGAAAAGAGCATTCACAGCAAGGCCAGGTTCTCCGTAGACAGAAACGGTCAAGGGCTACACATTGAGCCAGCAGCCTTTCTCCACATAAAACGAGGCATGGGCAGAGTTCTGCTTTTCCACTGGGCAAACACTGCTCAAGTTTACCTCTTTAAGCTCCACATCCCCTGTAAATAGTGGAAGATTTGGGTGTCTGCTCACAGGTCAGCCATCTTAGTTTCCAATGTTGCTGTGACGATGTCTCAGTTAGGGTTTCTATTGCTGTGATAAAACACCATGACCAAAAGCAACTTGGGGGAAAAGGGCTTATTTCAGTTTATAATTCCACCACAAAAGGAAGGCATGGCAGAGATTCAGGGCAGGAATCCGGGACTGAAGCAGAGGCTATGGATGTGCACAGCTTGCTGGCTTAGTGCCCATGGCTTGTTCAGCCTGCCTTATTACAGCACCCAGGACCACAAGCTCAGGGTGGCACTGGCCACAGTGATCTGGGCTCACCCAATCACTAATCAAGAAGATGCCCCCCCCAGGCTAATACGGTGGAGGCGCTTTTTCAAGTGAGATTTCATCTTTGCAAAATGACGCCAGCTGTGTCAAGTTGACATAAAACTAATCAGTTTTTCTTCTTCTAGACCTTGTCAGCGGTTGAGGCCTAACTTTGCAAATACCGCTTTAAGAACTGTAATGAGATACTGGTTTTCAGTGCAGGATATTTAAAGGTTCCCCTTAGGTTTCCCATCAGTTTTCCAGGAATGGCTGACACTGCATGTTCAAGACCTCTCATCTATGTGCCTCTCTCAAATGGAACCCTGCCTGGGGAAAGAGGTGTATGCTCTGGAGGAAGATGACATTGAGGGCCTTGAAGAAAACCTCTGTATGAGCCTGGGGTCGAAACAGCCCAGCCGGGCCTACACTTTTGGCAGTCCATCACCACTGCTGTGGCTGCTCTTGGACTCTCAGTCCAAAGCCTGGAGCTGACTTCCAGACAAGCCTGTTACATGGGACCACTTAAAACAGTCAGCAGGTTTAGAGTAAGCTGGAATTCGAACAGGCCAGGGCCTCCAATTTCCCTAGCAGCAGGCTGCAAGGGCGCTGTCCATGGTTCTGACAGAAAACCCACCCCGTTCCTACCCACATGCTCATCTTTGTTTTGTTTTGCTGTTTGTTACTTTTGAGATTGTAATTTAATTACAAAATGTCTTCCCTTCTTTCCTCCATAAAACCATACCATATACCCTCACCACTCTCCTTAAAATGTATGGCCTCTTTTTTTTATTAGCTGTTATTTCACTGACATATGCATACTTCCGTGTTCCCGAGTGTAGCCTGCTCAGCCCATATGTTCCTTGTAAGGATGTTTTCAGGGTGACCGTTTGTCGCTGGACAACCACTTGCTTTACTCTTGCCAGGGGAGATGAGGTGAGGGATCACCTCACCTCCCCCAGCTTTACTCGGTTATTGGTAGTTTTTTGTGTAGGGTTGAGGTTTCATTTGGCAGGTTAATTTGGGTGGTTGTATTGGTGAGTTTATTGACATAGCACCTGTTGTTACTAGGAGACACAATCTCACAGCAAACGCCCTGATCATCTGGCTTGTATAATCTTTCAGCCACCACTACCCCTTTCGTAATGTTTCCTGAGCCTTCGGTACAGAGGAACTTTGTAGATGTATCCATTGGAACTGGGTTCCATAATTTAACATTTTGATTGGTTATAGTTTTCTGTAGTGGTTTTCACCTGAAGATACCACAAATTTCATAAATAGTACCCAGAGACCCCTGAGGACTAGCTTTCATGATACCAGAAGGCACCATTCAAGCTTTCTGAAGAGAGAGGCAAACAGCAGCTTTACACAGCTACGACACTTAGGAAGCGCATCAGTGACCAGTATGATACTGTACAGTGATGGCACACATACCTTGGCAGCCATCCACAGCTCTCTAATTGGTCTTAAGATCCACTCAGTAAGAGGTATGCCATGTCTTGTACTGGAAATTTAGCTAACTGCTTAGTGCTGTTAAAATCATGGTTATTGGAGAAGATTCTACAATGCTAACTTACTAAACCAGCATAATCCTTGACATCAGTCTATAAATATGCATCTTAATACTCACAGATAAGTGCGGTCTTCACTCCTCATCAGGAGAACAACCCTTATGCTCTCGATGGATACCAACCACTGGACGAGCTGGTTGTTTGCTTGTCTTAGCAAGCCTTGGCCACATTTCTGTCCTAGTCTGCTGCCCTGTTGTGCACTGTGGGTCAGACGTTCAGATGTACCATGCTCTGCTTTCTTACAGCATCCAGTCCCACCTGCCCAAGGGTGGCACTGCTCACAATGGGCTGGGGCCTCCAACATCAATAATTAATCAAGACACTATTCCACAGATTCGCCTGCACATCAGTCTTGTGGGGTCATTTCCCCAGTTAAGAGGTCATTTCCCTCTTCCCAGCTATGTCTAAGTCTGTATCAACTAGCACAATCCTTCTCAGGAAAAACAAAAGAGAACCCTATGAGGAACTTTTGTTTGTGAGGCTCAGCAAACAGATAAGCTTACAACTGGAGTGAAGAACTTAAGATCAGCTATAGCATCCTTGCTGTGCTGAAGGGAATAGACACGTATCTTCTTGCCTTTGATGTCAGTGACAATTCATGCCATTTTAACAAACTGTCACTGAGTGTCTGCTAAGAGCAGAGCACCCTAATGGACTTTGCTCTGGCATGTAAGAAGAATTAATAAACTGCTTAAAAATGATCACAAGGCAACAGTGATGGCTAGCCTATGTTGGCCACTGACTGTGGCCCCACCCACATTCTAAATCTCCATGGGATATTTATTTCATTAAACCTGGGCAACAATACTGCCTTGGAAGCCAGTGATTATCTTTATGCCTGAAACTAATATTATGCTTGAGACAAAACAAAATTATTCTCAAAGTCTACAGCTGCCAAGCACTGGAGCCAGTATTAAACCCAGGTCTATATAACTGCAAAAGGACTAAGTTTAAAAATGGTATGTTAACTTATACCTCTGGGAGAAAATGTGTAGCCTGTGCAGTAATAAAATGTAATGGGTTTGCCAGACCAATTTTAAAAATAAAGAAAAGAGTTCCCAGTTAAACTTGAAGTTTTGAAAGCTGGGAAGTGGAATGGGGGGAAGTGATGAATGGGGTGGCTGATTGGTTGGCTACAGGATCTCAAGGGAGGAAGATGAGGAGTTTCTCTAGGGCAGTTACAATAAGAGATGAAGCAGATCAAGCACACAAGCCCGAGGCCCTATATCATCCATCTACACAAGTGGAGCTTCTCAGGATGAGGTGAGCCTCCACCCTGTGGGAGCACCTCTGACAAAAGGACGTCCCTACTCCAGGTTCTCCAGATTTGGAATCTGTATGATGAACCAGTGCCCCCAAGGGTCTCTTTGGACAAAACGCAAGACACTACATGGCTGAATTCAGGAGTTTCCATGGAGCTTTTGCCTGCTGCCTTCTCCAGCTTCTGGAAGCTGCCATAACTCTTCCTGGACTCTTCTTCTGTCTTCAACACTCACATGGAATGTTCAAATATTCCTCATCTCATCATCTCTCTCATCCTCCCTCTTCTGCTTCCCTCTTCCATTTACAAGGACAGTTCTGACTACACTGGACCCATCCAGTTCCTCCACAGCAATCTTTTCATCTCAAAATCTGGGAATCTTAATTCCATCTACAGCTCTAATCCCTCTCTCCTGGCTAATTTCACTTCAACTTGACACAAGCTAAAATCACCTGGGTGAAGCACAAATTGAGAAAATGCATCCAGATAAGCCTGTATGGCATTTACTTAATTTGTGATTGATGGAGGAGGGCCCAGCCCATTGTGGGTGCAAATATCCCTGGGCTGGTTGTCCTGAGTTCTATAAGAAATCTATATATAGATGTGGCAAGCCATGAGGAACAAGCCAGTAAGCAGCACCCCTCTATGGCTTTGCCTCAGCTCCTGCCTCCAGGTTCCTGACCAATCTGAGTTTCTGCTTTGGCTTCCCTCAGTGGAACGTAATTCAGGGTATATAAGCCAAATAAATCCCTTCCTCTCCAAGATGCTTTTGTTCATGGTGTTTCATCACAGCAGCAGAAGCCCTAAGACACCCCTGCCATGCAACCTAACATTGGCACAGATTGGTAACGACATTCATTTTGCAGAGAGATCATAGAACTCAGACGGGGTATCCTAGGAGAAGCTGTCTGCCAGTATGTGGTTTAGTGTGGGTAGCCCAGTACTAATTGCCCTCTTTTCCTGCCATCTCTTCCAGTTGTCCCACTTTCCTTCTTACAGCCACATGTGATAGCTTCTTCCATCTTTGGCATGGTAATGAGTGACCTCTCTCAGCCTTTCAAGGACTCCCATAGCCTATCACATCCACTTTCCTCCAGGATTGGGCAGGCACCTGGCACAAAGAAGTCCTCAAAACAAGCTGTTGAAGCCCTGGAACTCAATAAGTAACTTGGGCAAAAGGACAGAAAATTTTCAAATAATTTCTATCTGTTTCTCTCTCCCTTCCTCTCCTCCCTCTCCCCCGAATATTCTTTCTTCCCAGACCATTGCCAGCTTAACATAAGATGTATGTTATTGAAAAAAGGCGAACTTGATCTCACCATACACAATGCACTTCAAAGAAGAGCGGATCAGAGTTGCTCCCCTGTGCCACTCTAAGCCAGAGAGGCCTTTGGAGGACTGATGGAGTGCGGTAGCCACCAGTGACAAACCGAATGAGCATATGAGACTTTTCATGTGAGGGAAAATGGACCCTTAGAGACCACAAAATCATGCAATTGTCATTTTGTTGCTGAAATATTTGACCAGAGGAACTGGTAGATAGGGAACAATGGATGATGGAGATGAGGAGAAGAAAGGAAAGGAAAGCTTTTTTGTGTCCCAGGGGCTACTTGAGGCAGTTCAAGGGTAAAGGGAAGGATGCTCTCTGTCTTTGTCAAACTTCCATTGACATGATGTTCTTGTTGGTTTCTGGCAGGGGAAAGTCTTTCCCACAGCATGATAGGAAGCTGCCTGGTAGCCATGGTTAAGACACAGTCTCACAAAATCACCACCACGTGACAAAATGCTGAACAGCACTCAGAGAGTGGGTTTGTTACTGCTCGGGACTCCCTTTACTCTTTTCCTATCTTTTGGACTAAATGAAGAGTGAAAATAAGCTTGGCAAAGCCACCATCAGATCTTCAATGGCCTCTTCTGGTGCTTTCCTTCCTGACTCAAGTAAGGGGACAAGGAGGGTGCATCTGGGACTCTACCTCATATCTTAGCAAAATAGGAAGTAGAAAGCAGACAGGAAGCAGGGTTGAGGTATAAAGCCTCAAGTTCTGGCTCCATAACCCACTTTTCCCAACAAAGTATTGATCCCTTAAGAGGTCTACAACATGGAGCCATGGGATAGCCCAGTCAGTACAGTGTTTTCTGTGCAAGCATGGAGACTTGACATGAATACTCAGAACATACATTAAAACCTAGTGTGGTGGCACATGACCTGCAGTCCTGGTACTGGGGAGGCAGAGACGAGAGAATCACTGTGGCTTGCTGACCAGCCAGTCTAACTAACTGGTCAGTTCAATGAGAGATGCTGTCTCAAAAAAATAAATAAAAATAACAACAACAAAGCCACGGTAAAGTCATTGAGAAAGACAGCCCAGCCCCGATCTCCAGCCTCCATACACACAACTATACATGAAATCACTCATAAGCATACACCAACATAGACACAGGTACACATGCAAAAGGTTCCACAATGGTCCAAAAGTGCTGCCTGCTGTAGAGCAGCTGATTAAACACATGAGTGGGGTGCACAACAACCTTAAAAGAAAGTAGAAAATAAGTTAAAAAAAGAAAAAGGGTAAATACAGACAATTAGAACAAAGAGGGGGGGCAGCACTCCAGTCCACATTATGAAATACCTCCTTTCCTTTCTACAGCAGGTAACGAGTAATCTGAAGTTAATCTGCAGTTGTGCATTCTGGGACGCTCTTCTCCTTCTCCCATTGTGCCACCCAAAGCCCATGTTTTTTACGTAAAGATATATCTGCAAAGTTTCTTACATGTTTTCCCTCTGCGTTACCAATATCAAGCTGATATTTCCCAAGCTCAGATTCCGCAGAGCGCTATGGTAGAAGGTTTAAGGTCATGCAGAGCAGTGGGGTCCAGTATTGCCTTGGCAGGGTATGGAGTGAGGCACAGAAATAAGGGATTCCCTCCAACACTAAAGCCTCGGGACATTTTCTAATAAAAAGGACAAAGTGAGTCACCGGCAGGAAAATGAGCTCAGAGCTATACACAAAGCTCTGGACAGAGTAGAGAGCAGCTCCCTTTGGGGCACCAGGTCTGTTTCAGTGGGGTTTCAAGGAGGGGAAGTCTATTGGAGGTACAGTGTATGGAACTCTCTTCTAGGTTCCGTTTGCTTCTGGCCCTGCTGCTTGCACTGAATGTGACAGGAAGCCATCGAGGTATCTCTATCCTTCTCTCCCTCACCATCACACAGACCACAGACTCCAGACACAACTGTCTCAGTCTAGGCACTCTGCCTCCTGAAGACCTCTCCATTTTATCTTCCCCTTTGAGCTTCTCTTTTCTTTACTCAAGAAGTCTAGATTACAGATTTTCTTTGCTCGTGTGTGTGTGTGTGTGTGTGTGAGAGAGAGAGAGAGAGAGAGAGAGAGAGAGAGATCACTACATGCATGTGTGCGTGTTAGTTACAAACGTGTGCACATGCATGTGGAAGCCAGAATTCAACCTCGAATGTCTTCCCCATCATGCTTCACTTTTTGTCTTTCTGAAACATGGCCTCTCATTCAACCTGGAGCTTCCTTGTTTGGCTGGAAAGGTGTGTCAGCAAGTCCCAGGAAGCTTCCTGTCTCCATCTCACTGACAGTGGGAGTGCAGGTACATGCTGCCACACCCTTCTCCTACCTGGGTGCTGAGGAGCTGAACTCAGGTCCTCATGCTTGCATCGCATGCCAAGCACTTTACCTACCGAGAGTCTCGACTGCTTGCTTTGCTCTGGCCCTACCTGACCCCCACAAGCCCAGTGAATAAGTTGTATGCTCCAAGAAGCCAGACCCACCATTCCCAGCCTGAGTGACTCCCTATGGAAATTTAAGCCCTTAATGAGCCACATTTGACCCATTTTGATTGTGCATAATTCTCCCTCAACACAACATAATGGCACATGAAACATCTTATCTTAATTTAAGGCCTATGTCATTTATTCACTCAAAATTTCTTGGCTTACCAAAAGCTTTCCTTTGAGAATGAAGCCTTTGTTTTGAATTCTCAGTCATTTTTCTTATATAATCCCTGCTCCGAACATTGTCTATAATTTCCAATTTCAGTCTTTAAAATAAGGGAGAACTCAAGCAGGGGCAGGTATTTTTAAATGTATATGACTCTCTCCAGGCTTTTAAAATTATCCCGCCCACACCCATTTCAGAGAGTATTTTTAGCGACTTCCATTTACAGAACAAGCTTTTCCAAAGAACTAAACTTAGTTTTCATGGAAACAACTCTTGCTTTTGGCACGCCTGTTTCATCAGCTTCTGTAAACTGTTTAATTACAACAGCAAGCACAGCTGATCTGGGAGGCAGGATGCCTGGCCGGCAGCAGAGGGACGGCACTGGCAGACAGCCGTGCTCTGGCATCCCTGGGTAAGGTAGCCCGAATTTAGGACTCCTTGCAGAAACAGCTACCCTTCTGCCTAGCCTCTGCATGGTCCTCACACACACAAAGCACATTGTGGCTATAATTTTCCCCCGTTACTCTCTGGTATCTTGGAATCTCCCTTCCTTTCCCTTTAAACTTTTCCTTCTTTCCAGTGGCTGCACCACTGGAGGAAGTTACACAGCCTCCTCCAGTGTCCGTTAACAGCCATCAGCTCTCAGGAATAGTTGGTACCTCATGGTTGGCTATGCCCCATCTGGATGGCAGTGTTTTGTGACCTTTCTCCCATCCTCTGGCTCAAAAATCCTTTCCACCCTATCTTTCACAATAGTCCCTGGGCCTTGGAGTTGCGGGGTGATACAGATGTTTCATGAAAGCCTGCGCTCCCATCAGCCACTTAGTCTCAGTACTTTGACTAGATATGAGTCTCTGCATTAGCTACACCTTTCTGCCCTGTTGTGAGGGTGGGACTCATCTATGGGCATAAAGGTGAATATTTGGAAGGCAGTTGGACATGTCTGCTTAAGGAAGCAACAGTAGCATGTTTTCTCCTCAGGCCCATGCTCTTCCATTCCACAGACCTTTAACCAGGTTTACGGTGTCCATTAGTTATGTATTCTATCTCATGAAATGGGACTCAAACCCAGCCACAAAGTAACTGGTTATCCCAGAAACAGTCATGCCATTATTATTCCAATGGCCTTATACTGCCTAGGGGTCACTATTGTAGCACAGCTAGCTAATCCACCTTTGCATTTCCTCCTATAGTGATATACGTAGCACCTTCTGGCACTGTCAGTGCTGGGTGTGGTGGCACCTTATCATCAACCCAGCACTAGGGAGGCAGAGACTGGCAGATCCTTGGGTCTCACAGACCAGTTGACCTAGCCTGCTAGGTTGTCTAGCTAGTCAACCTAGGTAGTCAACCTAGCTACTGGTACCTACCAGCTCCAGGCCAGTTAGAGACTCTATTCAAAAAATGAGGCAAAGGGCATCTGAGGAATGATGCCTTAGATTGTACACACACACACACACACACACACACACACACACACACACACACACCACAAAGATTTAACTGTCATATGTTTCAAAAGCCTCAGGTAAGGATTAAGTGACACTTGGTTGAATGGCTTTCTCAGGTAATGGACAGCTCAGCTTCTACCCTTGATCAAAGTCTTTTTCTGGGCTGAGGGTCACTTGGCCCTGTCTGTGATGACCATTGAGTCCGTACATCTCTCAGCATCCAGACACTCCCAAAGGCTGCCCTGAGGACCAATGCTTCTGTGCTTACTGGTTTTCCAGAACTTCCCGCCCCAAGCAGAAATGGAGATGTCTCCTTCCGACCCTCCCTCCCACACTCCAAACTCACTTCACAGACTGGTTGGCTCACTTCCCATTTCTTTCCAAAATTAAAATGTTCCCTGGATGTGCAAGTGGCGGAAGGAAGGGATGGGGAGGGAGAAAGGGAATGTTTGGAAGGAACGAGAGAGGGGAACGGAAAGAAATACATAAGCTAGTTAGCTTCCCACTCCTGGGAACTTTTGCTCTTTATTTAATCTTTTTGGTGGACTTTTCTAAGTATTGGCCTTACATTAGCTAATTCCCAGTGGCAGGTGCTTTTAGCAGCAGTATGATAGAAAACTCGACGTTGGGCAGCGGTGATTCCTGGAAGGACTCTGAGCATGTTGGTTCCAGCGGCACGGGAGCTAAAGCTTCATGGAAACCAGAGCCAGAATGGTTTCTGGTGAGCCAATAGCACCAATGGCAGAGGCCACTCAGCACCTTGGGTCTTGCTATTTATGGTGGTTCTAAAGGTTCTGTTAGCTCTGATATTCACATTGCTAATTGGCAGGTTCTCTTGGTGACGAAACACCTGGCCACAGTGCTTTTTAGATGTTCTTGTCTCAGGGAGGTGGTATGCTTTCTACAGAAACAGCAGGGGTAACTTTTATCTCAAACTTGCTGAAGCAGAAATGAAGACGGCATTAGATTTTCAGCAAGGCCCCATGCATTATCTCCCAAAGTCCTTCCTCAGAGGCGCTCTCTATGGCCCTCTCCCCATCCAGACAGTAAGCTTAGCTCCTCCTTTTTCTGGCTGCCTTGTGTAGAGTAGGCATCTGAAATCCCCATCACTTTCACTCTGGGGACACTCTGACTTTTAGCCCTGACAGCAGAGGAGGCTCTGAGGCTGCTGGAAGCACAGAGTATGAGAGGAAGGCCTTCCATCCCTCAAGGGTTCAAGTGGGATTCCAACTCTAATAGGGACACTGGCCTTCCCAGTCCCTGAGAGAGGGTCAGACATCCAGGCTGTCCCGCTGTGCCTTCCATTGCAGGGGAAGCCAGATCACTGGAGAAGAGACTGAGTGATAGAGAACTCACTGGTTTAATGTGGATAGTCCTGGTTTGTGGCCACGGACTTTACAGGTTGTGGTGTGATTTCACGTAAGTGAGTCTTTGCTGCTTTGAGCTTCTCATTGCTTCTATGCAAAATGAATGTGTTACTTTCTGGAATCCTAAACTCTTCTTTCATGTTGGGGTCCTCAGCAATAGGAAAAGGAAAAAGAGCAAGAGACAAGGATGAAATGAAATTTTCCTTAGCCCTTCTGGATTGTATGAGAGCTCGGCCGTGTGACATGTTGGCTGTGGCAGGGCAGGAGTGGGGATGACCTTGGAAATGGAATGGAAAGTCAAGGATGGAACAGAAATTCTCCATGTGGTATTTCTCTCATCAGGATGCACAGACCTTCCAAAATGACTGTACTGAGTCCCAGCCTTCCTGAGAGAAGCTTTTTAAAACGAGTTTGGGTAGAAAGAACCTGCAGCTGAGAAGGTTCCGATCCAGCAGCAACCCCCGGCCTCTACTCGGCCCCGAGAGCTTTACCACTTACAGTTTCCTTTCTTCCCAGGGTCTGGGTATCTGTCAACAGTGATCAATACAGAATGGAGAGGGCGACTGGAGAGGACCAGGACTGGAGGATGTCTGCCCTCCCTTGAGGCAGCCCAATCTTGGGAATAGCTCACTGGGATGCTGACCAATGTACAGCTCCTCTTTTTCCCATCCTGGGAAAAACAGGTGGCATGATTCCTCCAAAGGGCCATCTAAGTGCGGTGTTTAGGTTACTAAGGGATTGAATTGACATCATGCTTCCACTCCATCAGGGAAAACTGAATTCCAAGTCAGTAGGGGGTGTGTCATCCCACAAGTGGGGTGAGTGCTGGGCCAGTACCGATGAGAAAACCCTGGTCTGTTACTATGTCAAATGAGGTATCAAACATGTTACCATGTTAATGAGTCAGTAGGTCAGGGAGGAGCCTGAGATCGTGCTTTGCTCCCAGCTCACAACCGCTGCTATTGTTGCTAGCCCATGAGGCACATTTGTGCCGCCAGCATTTAAGCAGGTTGGATATTCCAGAGGACAAAACCCCATCTTTTCTATAATTATTCTGTTAACAACAACAACAACAACAACAAAATCCTAGTTCTCACCTCAAAGAAAATAAAAGATGGCTAATTCTACAAACTTATGAGTGACTATAACTCAGGAACATAGATTCAGGTCACCTCAGCTTCCGTGCTCCAACATGTTAACTGTTCCATGAAGTTTTTATAGTAACAGAACAAAGAAAGTCATAAATCAAGGCACTTTCCAAGTACATTGGTAGGAGGTGGGACATAGCCCGGTGGGTAGAATGCTTAATTAGCATACACTGAAACCTGGCATTCATTCCCAGATCATTATAACTAGGTATGGGATCAGCACTCTACAGGTAAAGACAGGAGGATCAGAAGTTCAAGGTCATCTTTGGCTACCTATAGAGTTTAAAACCAGCTTAGGATACACGAGGTCCTAAAGTAGAATAAAATAAAATTGACGGAACAGCAAAGTGTGTGGGGGGAGGGGGATCTCTGCAGTAGTCCTCAGATGCCATCTGGTGACCTTGTTAGCCTTCAGGTTGACAGAAACTAGGGGTATGTTGTACACTCCAAAAAGCTTTACGTCCTAATCACAAGGATTTTAGGCTACATGTGGAGAAGGACATTGAACGGCTTTTAGGAAGGCTTTTAAAGGTAGTCTAAGGTAGTTTGACTCCAGACCTACGAGGTTCCACCACTCCACAATCGGGGAAGTTCTAATCACTCAATCAGCCCTGTAGGATCTTTAACATCACTGTGGCTTTCTTCTAGGCGCTTCAGTTCACATTCTTGTGTCTGTCATCTTCCCAGCATTGTTCTCAGGCAGCAGTGCCAGCCACACAAGGCTGTGGTGTTTGCATCTCTGTCCCCAGGGTCAGACTGACATAGTTTGTCTTCGCGTCTCCACAGCCTGCGCAGAGGTCAGCACAGGGAAGTTGCCCAGAGGCTCCTGTCTCCCTGAAGGAAAGACTAGAGCAGTGAGGGACACAGCAAGTTAAAACAGAAAGAACTGGAGACTGCTCCCCACCAGATCATCCTAAATGTTCAGACCCCTCTCCCAGACCCTCTTCAGCACCAGAGCCAAGAGCACAACCAGTGTCCTTAGTGTGAGAATGTGTCACACAGCCCTAACCTTTCTTGAATGCTTCTTTTGTTGAAAAACCAACCAAACAAAAATCAGTGAGGAGAGATTCTGTAGGAAGTGGTGGGGAAGAGCAGGAGACAAGCCAAACCACCGCTGTGAGCTGGGTCCTCACTGGTGGTGGCAACAAAAGAATGACCTGCACACCGCCCCACTGCCCTCGGACCAATGAAGCCATTTTCCATAGGGCGTGGCTGACCATTACGAAGCCATGCTGCAAGTATGCAGGGGATGAACAGTCAATTCATCTTTGCTTCATCTTTGCTTGCTTAGGCAAGGGTGAGATGATCCAGGGGATGGGTGGAAATCGGAGATGTGAGCAATGAGTTGGTGTGCAGCTTCATGTAGAAACAGAGAGGTGGAGGGATGTTATCCACGGTGTAGACACAGGCCTTTCTTTCTTTGTCAGCAGAAAGGCCTAGAAGCAGCACAGTGACACAGCTTGGGACTGGATCTTGTTTTCTAATGCTGCTCTCAAGAAAAGAACAAGAGCTTCCCAAGGAAATGACTGGATCCAGGCCAGGCAGGGAATAGAATAGCTTAACCTGGGACATCCTGTGTCAGATAAGTAAGAAGATGCCGGCACACACACACACACAATACACAAACCTACACACATACACAAACCTACACACATAGACATACAAACACAGACACACATAAAACACAGAAGTATACATGCACACATAATAAACACACAAACACACACACTAATACGCATATATACACAAGATACCCATACACCTACATACATAATAAACACACATACAAACATACACATAGACAAATACATATATTCACAAACACTCACATGCACACAACACATACACATAAATATACACACGTTTACACAGACATGGCAAACACATAGACACACACTCCACTCAAGCATACAAATGCGTATATACACATCGTTACATACACACATGCAGACACACATAGCACGTGCATGTAAATAGGTTGCATGTGCACCCGTGTACATGGGCACATGCATACATACATGCATATACATGTGCACACGTACGTTTATACACACACATACACTGTGGAAAAGGCTTTTGAGAAGGACATAGGTGCACACTGTGAGTTCCCAATCTGAACTGCAGAGTCACTCAGCGGCACTGGCCAGTCCCGAGTACAAAACGAGGATTCACAGTCCACCCTGGCACAGCTAAGAGATAAACAGGGAGAGTCAATACACCTGTACATTAGGTGGACACTCGGCCTTCCTTGTCCTTCAGTGTGGGCTGTTGGTACACTGAGGTCTTTCTGGGAGCACCTCATGGGAAGGGATCTGGAAGGAGCGAGAGAGGAATGACTGTCAAAGAGGGGAAACTAAGGATTGCCACCTTTACAGGTGACTGACATCAGTAGGGTGAATCACGCTAGCAAGATGCACCTTTGACCTATGTGTGGAATGACGCTTGACCTGTGTGCCCCTCTTCCCTGACCCTTCCCTTACACTCTACAGAAGAGGAAAATGTCAGGTGGATTGCCACAGGGCCAGTTTACAAAACCTGACCAGCCCTTTTCAGAATCTTCAAGGTCATGAGAACAAAGAAGCGGAGACACTATCATAAGGAGCCCCAGGATGCAAGACAAGGATATAACATGGGACCCTGGATGGGATCCAGAGACAGAGTAAAGATGGGCACTGAAGAGGAAACCTGCAGAGGATGCTGACTTCCCTGAAGAAGGCTGGTTCAGTCGTGGCACTCGTATCACACTAAGGGAAAACAGGAGCCACTAGAAAGCTGTGCACTCTGCCCTAAGGTCTCAGCTTTTATGTCTATCTAAAATCTCTCCTGACACAAAGTTGATTTTAAAACAGCAGCAGCAACAATAATGGGATGAGAGGGGCAGCTCTGACCTGTTCCCAGTGTGACTGCGCCATGTGCTGGGAGAGCTATGCTCACCTCTCTCTCTCTCTCTCTCTCTCTCTCTCTCTCTCTCTCTCTCAGAGCTTTGGGAATTAATCATGCATAATGAATCAACTTAAAATTAGACCAACCATTTTGGTAGCAGCTGGTCCCCCAACTCCCCAGAATCTATAATATGTAATTTATTTTCACAGGTTGCTCATGGATGTGCTGGTGGGGATTACAAAAGAGATGCTTGGCCTTAAAAAAGGGTCTGTTGGGCCCCCAGTTAGGGGCTCGGTTTGGAGGAGCTAGGTCCACCCTCCCCCCAATTTTTTGCATCCTTAGCCTAGCTAGCTTTTGCTATCTACGGAGGGATATGTGAGTGCCTTTGCCAAGCAAGGGACGAGTGCTGATGTTAGCTATTCTCTGCCAAAAGGCATGCCTAGCCTCCTCCCCACCCGGCGAGTTTTGAGTGCTGTTCCCACAGTGAGATGGATACTAACACAGGACTAACAGAAGCCAACAACAGCACTGGGCTGGAGGCCAGGGTAGAGACAGAGGTAGGGATGATGGCAGAGCTCCCGTGTGGGAGCCACAAGGGTACCCGAGAAATGTCTCCCATACCTCTGTCACCTTGGCCTCTCCACCTAGTGATGGTGGTATATTTAAGAATAGCTGTGAGGAACCAGTGAAACAGCTTCATAGGAAAACATAAAATGTGGTCATGAAGCGCTGCCTCCCCTGTGAGGAACTCAGTTGCTGTCTCCACTGTGACTCTGAGGGTCTTCTGAGTATCAGGGACAGCAGACAGGCCTGTGAATGCATCTCAGTGTGCTCAGTCAAGAGTTTCACAAGACCTAGAGATGGACTCCAGAAAACTCTACAAAACAAGGAAAGGGTTCTAGCTCTGATGCCATGGAGTTGCAGAGGACATGGATTCTGCCCTTTGGGCACATGGATGTTAAAGATGCCTTGAGCTCCAGATGAGAACATATCTGGCCAGTGATTTGACTGCAGCCTCCTGAACCAGGATAGGAACCAGCCACAGCAAGCCTAAGCATAGCACTGGAGCGTGTCTGAATGAACCTCTTGAAAGCAGTTTTTCTTCTTCCCTTTACAAATCTAAAAAGAAAGAAAAGTAAGCAGTCGTCTCTTAGGTGATTAAATAAAATAATTCCTCAACACCATAGTTTGTCATAAGGAAGGGAAATCCCATGAGGTTTCACTTCATAGCTAAAAGGCCACTGCAAGGAGTAGCTGTCCATGACCCTGTTGGGGTTCCCAACTCTCCTGAAACACATGATGGCTTGTGTGTTGAGAAACGTATGACTGGCCCCACATTGACTCCTTGTGTCGTTGCCCTGCCTAGGAGGTGCAGTCTCATCGCATCCTGGTCGCTGAAGCCTCTCACTACACCCAGAGCTGCTCAGCCCCCTCTAAGATAACCTGAAAGCAGGTAGCACAGATTTGAACTTTAACCTTTGTGAATCAGTCATCCGTATTTGTGTAATCCAGTTACTTGGCTACAGTGGAGAAGTGAAAAAGAACACTGCTTGGTAGTAAGCCAAAATAAAATCCCGTCTTTGACCTCCCTGCCCAGACATGCGCTCTCAATAGACAGGAATACCCAGAAGAGAGCAAACATTTTTCCTGAGGGCTGTGGAGATAAATCTTGCCACTTTTTATAAATAAAGAATAGGTACACAGAACATAAATGGCTGTATAAAAAAAATTGTATTCAATGTTCACGTCAAGGGCTGGGGAGAAAGCTCAATCAGTGAAGTGAATCTTGGGGCAAAGTTGAGGGGAATCTCTGAGGCTTTCTGGTTGCCAGTCTAGCTCCGTTTTTGATACCCAGAGCCTGTTCTATTTTTTTTAAGCCAAGCAAATCCCACACATCGGTGATCCCAGCCCTGGATGCAGGAGTAGGAGGATCCCTGGGGCCCACTGGCCGGCCAGCCTAGCCGAATTGATGAGCTCCAGCTCACTCAACAGGATCTGGCATCACCTCAGAGACAAACTTGTGGACATGTCTATGAGGGAGTTTCTAGAGAGGTTAACTGAAGTGGGAGGACCCGTTCCTGCTGGGGGCCGCACCACTCCGTGGGCTGGGGTCCCACAGTGAATGGAAAGGAGAGAGCATGCTGAGCACCAGCGTCCATCTCTCTCTGCTCCCTGACTGTGGGACACCGTGTGACCAGCTGCCTCACACTCCTGCCGCTGTGCTTTCCCCGCCATGATGGACTGCACCTTCAGACTGTGAGCCAGAATAAACCCTTGTCCCGGTTAGCTCTCTATTGTGGTGATAAAAAATGCCATGACCAAAAGCAACTCGGGGAAGAAAGAGTTTACCATACAGTTCCAGTGTCATACTCCATCACTGAACTCAAGGCAGGAACCTGGAGCCAGGAACCCAGGAAATGAAGCTGAAGCCATGGAGGAGGGCTGCTTACACCAGCTGCCTCCATTCTCCCCATTGCTCCCACGGCTTGCTCAGCCTGCTTTCTGATTCAGCTCAGGACCACGAGCCCAGTGGTGGCACCACCCACAGTAAGCTGGGCCTGCCCACATCAATCACTAATCAAAATTAAAAAAAAAAAACAATGCACCTCAGGCTTTCCCACAGACCAGTCTGGTGGCGCATTTTCTCAACTGGGAGCCCCTCTTTCCAAATGACTCTAACGTGTCTCAAGCTGACATAGAACCAGCCAGCACACCTTCCTTCCTTAAGCTGTTTGCTTAAGTTCCTCCTGCAGCTGTATTTTCTCACAGCAATTAGAAAAATAACTAATTTGGTTTGTCCTGAGGCATAGTTAAGGGACTCCCTGAGATAAGCCTAGTCTCAGGCTGAACCCACTAGCTCCAGCAGCCCGTGCTGCTGGGTGTCTGCCTGTTGTGGCTGTTTTGGAGGAGAACTTGCTGGCCCCCTGTCAGGTCTGAGCTTTGTCTGATCCCCCTATCCCTGCAGGAGTGACTCACTTCCTTTCATGCCCACAAGGGTCAATAATCAGCCAGAGACTAGGGAATTCCCTCCCATGCCCAAAGTGGCCCCTACCTCCTCAGCAGCAGCTTCCTCTAGACTCTGTTTCTTCTCCCCTGTGAGGCTGAGCTCTGTCTCCCTCCCCTTTCTGCGCCGATGGTGAAGAGCAGTCATGGATTCACTTAACTGGTTTTCTTTCTAGGCTTCTGCACTCTGTTTGCAGTGGCTCTGTGTGTGTTTTCTAGTTCTCTCACAGAAAGTGGAAGCAAATTTTTGGTGTTTTGTTCAGTAGGGCAGCTGGGTGTGAAGGAGGAGGGGGGACAGTGCTTGCTGTGCAAGCTTCAAGTCCTGCGCTGCACTCACATAAAGCCCAGCAGAGGTGGCGTGTGCGTGTGCCTGCAACCCCACCTGGCAGTGGAAGGAGATGCTCCCCAGGGCTCACTGACTTGCCGGTCTAGCTGAAATGACAACCTCTAGGTTCAAAGAAAGACGATGTCTCAACAAATAAGATGGAGAGGGATACTGGAAGACACCTGGAGTCACCTCTAGCTTCCATATGCACACACACACATGCACATACACACACACACACACACACACACACACACACACACACACGAGAGGTCAGCCGAATATACATTTGTGTACATGCATGCATGTTCACACATTCGAATACATACATACACACATCACATTTGGTGCTCTTACTACAGAAGGACAAGAAATAGGTGTCTCTAAAATTTCCTGAATGAGAGAACTGAAATCTACAGAAGGAGAAAGGCTTGCCCAAATTCAACAGATGCCATCCCTGCCACTAGCTGAATTTTTCCAATTATTTCCCATTCATACCAAGTGTCTGGATGAAGCCATGTTCAGAAACCACAGTCCTTAGCCATCTGTTTAAATCGTAAGATTTAAAGAAACCAAATTATTTATTCTTTTTTTCCACCACAAAAAAATGGAATTGATTAATATCATAATGAAAGTATTGTCTCTATCCTGGCACTCTTTCATGTAGCTTTAAGCCACCTACAATCTGAATGTCCCAGGCATCTTCCTAGAGCTGTCTCTCTACACTCAGAGAAGCTTGATCCATTCTTGCTTTAATTCTTACCCCAGAAAGTAAATACAAGTGAATGGAACAAAATATCGCTGCCCCTCTGACACATGCACAGTGTGGAATTCCATTTCAGAGTGTTTGTTGAAAGCCAGGAAATCTGAGTTGCTAAAAATGGCTATAAGAGACAAACAGAGCTGTTGCAGGGCTGAAGAGATGGCTCAGCTGGTAAGAGAACTTGCCACACAAGCATGAGGACGTGAGTTCAAATCCCTGCACCCACAAAAAGGGTGGATGAGGTTGCACAGTACTAAAATGTCCACTCTTTCCCTGCTGACTCATACTGTTATATTTCTTGTTGCTATGGCTACCTGACCAAAAAAAAATTAAGGGGTAAGTGAGATGGCTCAGCAGGTAAAGGTACTTGCCTCAAATGCCTGTCAATCTGAATTCCATTCTTAGAACCCATGGTGGAGGGAGAGAACAACTCCCCCAAATTGTTCTCTGACCTTCACATGCATGTCCTGGCACACATGCTTAAACATACAGAGCATTTTCACACATAAACACACACACACACACACACACACACACACACTCACACTTTTTTAAAGGAATAGTAAAGGTTTAATGACAACAAAGCAACTTGAGGAAGGAAAGGTTTATGTTAGCTCATGGTTCAAAGTGTTACAGTCCATCATGAAGAAGTCATGAGAAGCAGAGCAAAAGGTGACTGATTGCATCCAGAATGAGGAAGCAAAAATTAAATAGGAAACAGGGTTGGGCCATCAGACCTCAAGGCCATCCTATTATTCACTTCCTCTAACATGGTAAGTCTAACAGGGTTACAAAGCCTCCCTGTTCTCTACAGGCGAGAGAATGTTTCATTTAAGAAGAAACAGTTATACTAGGGATAAGAGAGAGAGGAGCTGGAAGGGAGGGGAGGAAAGGAGGGAAGGGAGAAGGAAAGAAGGAAAAGGAAGGGGAGAGAAAGGAAAAATATGTCATATATAAAGAGAACCTTGGAAGCAAGGGAGCCCACAAAATAATATTCTCATGAAAACAAAGAACCTTCTAGATTTCCTTCTCAAGCACAATCTTTATAAGCTAAAGAGTTAAATACAAAATTTGAGTCACAGACAGAACAGCTCAAACCAGGGTCTCATGGAAGCCTTGGAAGAGTGATTTTTGTTGTTTTTAAACTTTGAGGCTCTGGAAGAAATTATCAAGGGAAAGTTTGGTAAACTCCAGAGCAGCAACTGGAAACATCTGTACAGAAAGCCCTGACAAACCCAAGACAAGAAAGCAGGCTGGGCCCGGTGACCACTGCTACACTGTGCAATGACAGTTCCCAAATCAAGGCACAAAACCCAAGCCCCAAAATGACAGGCAAGCTGTCATAATGTTCAGTACAAAAGAGTTTGCTGTGTACTTCTTTTAAATGGGAAGAGCAGTAGGGGCGTTTAAAATACAGCACCATCTTCTCCCTAGATTCTCTTACATTCTAGTTCAAGACATAGTCCAGCAATTACTAGGTCCCCGACTGTCTGGGCTCCCCTCAGGCAGTTGCTGGGACCACACATAGTAGGCATTTGATGACTTTGGAGGAAGGACATGCCTCCAGGTTCACATATTGGAGCACTGGCGAGGGTCCCTGTTACTGTCTGTTGCGTGGCTTTTGTCAACCTGACACAAACTAGTCACCTAGAAAGAGGGCACCTCAACTGAAGAACTGCCTCCCTCAGATTGGCCTGTGGCCATGTCTGTAGGTCATTTACTTGATAAATGATTGATGGGAGATGGCTTGGCTCACTGTGGTTAGTTAGGAAGGTGGTTGTGGGCTGTATAAGAAAGTAGGCCGAGCAAGCCATGGAGAGCAAGCCAGTAAGCACTGGTTCTCCATGGACTCTGCTTCAGTTCCTGCCTCCAGGTTCCTTCCTTTGAGTTCCTGCCTTGGCTTCCTGGGAGATGGGCTATAATCTGTCCACTAAGATAAGCCCATTCTTCCTCACATGACTTTTGGTCAGTGTTTTATCACCACAACAGAAAGCAAACCAGAGCACTGCCCCAGAACACAGAGACCTGAGTGTAGATTAGGAATTATGAATAAGTACGAGGAGCAGGGTGTCACTCGCTGACCTAGAAAACTCGCACTCAGTTTCTCTGGCACTCCCCTTTCTTATGACCAGGTGGGTTAAGACAGCCATGTGCCACAGCCCTATGTTTTTGTTGACAGTGGGGGATTCCCCTATGACAGTGGCCCTGTCACGGTGTAACAGCACTAAGCTTTCCTACCTGCTGACATACCTGTAATGCACAGAGCATTGCCTAGGTGTTTGTGGTGCTGCTGGGTAAATAAGCCCACATTCCTGTCACAAGAAAGTGTGGACATACAGAAACAGACACTGTACTATACCCGATAACAACAGTGAATGGCTTGTTCTCTGTTTTGTGCACTTGCTATATTATGCTTCTTAAAGACTTATGTTAGAGTGTAGTTCTACTGGCCAGGGGTTGGGTAAAGGGCAACTTTGGTTGCCCTTCCTCAGAAGCATTCCACCTGTTTTTTGACTGGCTGGTGACTAGAGGTTTATATGTACCAGGGGCTAGGCCTGGGAAGGAGTGAGACATTGTAGGAGCTGAGCTTCTACTCTAAATGAGATCCTACTCTTCTCAGAGATGGACCCTAGATGGAACCAAAGCTCTGAAAATGGCCTGGAGTACATTCAGGAGCATAGCCACTTCATGCTAGACCCAGCCTATCTTACAGGGACACGGGGAGCACACACACACACGGACACGGGGAGCACACACACACACACACACACACGTGTGTGTGTGTGTGTGTGTGTGTATTTTACCTAACATTGCTCAGCCCAAAGCATGACAGGTACCTGCAAGAGCCCAGGGGTCCATCATCATGACAGAGCTATCTAGCCTAGCTGAGGAGCTGGAAGTCATTTGGCCCTATCAGGGGCAATGCAGAGCTTTGCCCAGGAAATGGAGGAAGAGAGAGGGACATGATCTCCCCAGGGGCACAGCTCTGGTAACAATCCTGAGGGGCCCAGATCCAATGACAGACCATTCTCCGACACAAGAACTCCTACTTGCAAGAGGCAGCCAACTCTTTTGTGTGTCAAAGAAGACTTCATACCAGATTGCTAAAAATTAGCAATGGATAGAAATACAGTTCTGATCCCTGGAGACACTCCTCCTATCCACGCTGCAAGCAGCCTGCAAAAGAAGAAAAGGAAGGAAGGAAGGAAGGAAGGAAGGAAGGAAGGAAGGAAGGAAGGAAGGAAGGAAGGAAGGAAAAACTGTGATGCTTCTCAAATCCGTGCGATATAGTCTGCCCCCTGGTGGTAAATCTCATGTAAAGACACCCTGCTGCCAACTTTGGACCACTGGAGATGGTGAGTTTTTGACAGAAGTCCAAGGGGATCTTTGAAAGTGAATGTTGGCTTTTCTCATCTTACAGACTTCTTGTTGTAATGTCTGAAGAGGGAACGTTTGCTCTCCACCTCCAGATCCAGGTGTGTTTTGTTTAACACTTCCTGACTTTTGTTTTATTGACAAAATCAGGAGGACCCACCTCAGGAGACAGAAAAGATTTTAAACCCTAGAGACAAAAAAAAAAAAAAAAAAAGAAAAAGAAAAAAAAGAAAAAGAACAGAGAAACTGCACGCTGACTCAAATGGCTTGGCCTGTGGTGAGGTTTTTTTTGGAAGTGGGGCCCTCTAAGAGGCCTACATTGAATGCCCAAAGTAGCAGCCTAACTAACACAGAGTTACCAGGGCAGAACACCTTTTGAATCCTCCTCCTCCCTCTTACTAGGTGTGTGACCTTGGAGAGATTATTTCAACTCTCTTCTGTGTTTCCATGAAGTTTAAGTGTGAACCCCAAGGTTTGTGTTGGAATTTTGATCCCCGTTGGAACCTTCCAGAGGCAGGGTTTACAGGAAATTCATCGGTCTCTCGGGAATTCACCTGCCCTTAGAGATGACTAAGAAGTTTCTCTGGGGCCCATTTTCCTTTCAGATTCTGTATTAGTTACTTTTCTTGAGGCAGTGACCAAAGACCTGACGCAATGCATCCGTAAAGTAGAACTTACACTGGCTCACAGGTTCACAGCAGGGCAGGCGTGGCCACTGGGGTCTTAGCTACCTTGGCAGGAGCTTGAGACTCATGTTTGTTTGTTTGTTTGTTTGTTTTTTCACATCTCAGCAAACCACGAAATGGAGGCATGGCGCTGAGGTCAAGCCTGGCTGTACATCTCAAGCTCCACTCCACCCCCTCAGAAACCCACTTTCCGCAGTGAAGCCCTACTTCCTAAAGGTCCCTCGACCTTCCCAAATGGCACCAGGAGCCAGGGCGAGTGTCCAAACACAAGCCTGTGGCAGAGGGCCACTCCCTTTGTGCACGCTCGCCGTGGGGTCCTCACCGGAGCTGCAGCAAGAATTCTCCAGCACCATGTCCCTGACTTAGGCACACGTCTTAGGCATGACACAGCTTCAGGTATTTCAGTGTAGTAACAGAAAACAGACCGCCACACTCCGTTTCCTTGTGCCCATCATGGGGGGTGCGGAGAGAATCTATGTTTGGAGTTTTCTGGATGTTCAGGGAGTTGATGGCCATCGGGGGATGTGGACGGTGTTTGACACATGGCGTGAGCTGAAGCATCATTGGGGAACATGACTGCTGTCCCCATCTCTGCTGCTCTTCAGGCACACAAGCTGAGGCCAGCCTAGGTTTCACAGCACAGGTAACGAGTGTGACAAATATTGCTCCCATGTAACTATCAGGTCCAAAGCCCTTCCCATCTGGAAGCTGGCTCATTTCTAGAACCATCCTTGGACCAACAGACTGAACCCAGGTGACCCCAGCCAGGAAAGGAACCCTGGTGGGAGTTACAGAGAAACAGGACCAAAAAAGGGAGAAGTGATCTATAGCAGTGGGGTTCCAGAACTCTTCAGCAGGGACAGCAGCTGTACAGGGAGTGAGGACCGAGAGGAGAATCTCAGTCTAGACAACATTGTGGGGTTCTGGCTCTTAGCCTCTGTTTGCTTTTTCCTGATTTACTCCATTCTCTACCTTCCTTTTAATTTGGCCCCAAGAGCTTCAGTAGGTCAGAGCCAGTTCTGTTTGCCCCTGCCCAAGGATCCTGACTGGTACAAGAAGGCAGACCCGGAGGGAGTGCATGGCTTCCTCAGGGTCACAGGAGTCTGCGGCAGCTCCACCTATGTAGGCTGTCCAGTCTAGCCTGGCACCCAGAGGAAGGCGAGGTGCTCCTCGCACAAACTCAAGGACTCAGCAGGTATAAAGGATAGCCACGAATCCCCAACTACTGTGGGACTAAAACCTCAAACTAGCAGACAATGGCATCCATGGTTGATAGCTCAAGGGCTCCCCTCAGTGGTCATTGCTCCAACTGCAACGGTCTTGGAAGACTTCGCCGCTGGTTTCACAGGACTCCCTCCCTGTGTGGAGAAGCAGAAGGCACTGTAACAAGGCCTCTGACTTAAGATCAGCTCCTTAGGAGAGAGGATGCTGATCCCAGACGAAAGAAGAAAAAAAAAGTCAGCCAGGTGTGGCGGCATTCTCCTTCAAGCCCAGTACTTGGAAGACTGAGGCAGGAGAATCACCAAAAGTTCAAGGCAAGCCTGAGCCACACAGCAAGTTCCAAGATGGTCAGGACTACATTTAAATAAAACTACATAACTCTCTCATAGTGCGAGAATCCTTCAGGGCTTCAGTCTAAACTCCCTACAACATGTTGGCTCAGTTATTCCTTGGATTAAAAAACCCAGGCTCCCCTCCTGATGAAACCTAACAGACTAGGATCAGAAGGAAGGAAAAGAAGACCGCCCCTACCAGTGGACTTGGGGAGGGGCATGGGTGAAAGAGGAGGAGGAAGGGAGGGGTTGGGAGGAGAGGAGGGAGGGGACTACAGGGGGGATACAAAGTAAATAAAGTGTAATTAATAAAAAACAAAACAAAACAAAACAAAACAAAAACCCAGACTCCCAAGTTCCTGACATGAGGAGCTGAGAGCTCCTTTGTCTTCTCCACAAACAGCTAACATTCAATGTGACATATTTGTGGTTTAGAAGGTGCCTGAGCACCACACACACACACACACACACATGGGGGGGGCACAGAGACACATAGACACACATACAGACAGGCACAGAGACACCCACACACGTGCACCCACACTTGTGTGCCTTCAGCTCCACCAGGCAGTTTTGTTAATTCCGATCATCCTGAGCTGGCCCTGGTATTCTTATTTTCTTTTTGGTCACTTCCTCAGCTTCGTTGCAAGAGACTAGAAAACAGCTTTGAAATCAGAAATGTGCATGTTCTACCGCCTTCTGTGAGGCTTAAGTTTCTTTCTCCATGCCATGGAGCCTAGGGTGGAAAGCACCTTCCAGAATGCCATCAGGGTAGGGAAGGTGCTGTGGCCAGGCCAACCACAAAGAAGGAGGTGCTGGCTGGAACTCCCAAGCCGGGTCCTACTTCTGTATTCTCAGCAAACCTGCACAGCTCCCTTCCCCAGTCACTCATGACACTAAACAAGACACCTCCTCCACCCCAAAGAAGTTATAGTTTTGCAGGAAAGCCAGACATACAGGCTTTTGCAGGCCAACTATGGGTCCTGATAGGACAAATTCATGACCCTATGTGTTGGGGTCAGGCTGTGTACTACTCTAAGTTACTCCATGCTGCGTACAACACTGATTTTTTCAGACTGTGCCTTGCCCTAAGAGACTCCATTTTACAAGCAGCTTCTAATGGAGGATGGCCCTGCACCTGGGCATGTAAGTGGCCATGTAAATGGCACTATCTATCTTACCCTCTGTATGCCACAGACTGATAAATACCTTATTCCTGGGAGTGGAGCGCCTCTCCTAGAATTGTTTTTGCAGGAATTAGAACCAGATGAGCATAAGGTTATTTAAAAAAATCTCATCAGGAAATTCAGGCTTGAGAACCTACCAGATAAATCAGACCAAAGGTGTAGACACCTAACGCTGTCATTGCTCCAGTGACCACTCGGTGCGTGGTCAAGAGACAGGAGGCTGGGCCTGCAGATCCCGAGCTTCAGGGACTCCACCACACAGGGCAACAACGGGATATCCAAGAGGAGTCCCGGTGAGAATCCAGCATTGATAAGTGTAGCAGAAGCCTGAGGCCTCAAGCCAGACCGAAGATTCAGCGCGATGAACATTTGCAAGAAAATCTGGGCAAAATGATATGCTGTGTAACACAGTGCAGGGCTTTGGTTTTGTTTTTAATTTTTAATCTTCTTTTGGGGGTAAGGTTGCAAGGACGGAATGTAGATGCGAAGGGACAAGGAGATGGGATGGATTGGGGCTCATGATGTGAAATTCACAAAGAATCGATAGAAAGAGAAAGAGAGAGGGAAAGAGAGGGGGAGAGAGACTGGAATCTAGGGAACTCATGACTATCTTAAGGACCTCAGCTTGACTCTGTCCTCACTGTGAACTCAGCCTCCTTGTATTGCAGTTTTCCTATCCTCCTGTTTGTCCATCTAGACCTGCTGTCCATTTGTCTGCCAACACCTGACTCTGACCTTTACTTCACTTCCATAATCTCCATGATCCAGCATCTTGCTTCTGCATTTGAACTTGGTTTTGCGACTCTGCTCAAAAAAAAGCAGTGGCCCTTCAGCAGCCTCCGCTGAAGACCTCCAGCCAGGTCTGTATCTTTCTCCTGACCCACAGAGATGCCATTAGCCTCCCTAGCAGCAACACTGCTTCTCAGACCTCTTTGCACTCTAGCCCTTTGTAGCCATTCTGTAAACTAGAGAGATAGATAAATAGATAGATAGATACATACATACATACATACATACATACATACATACATACATGCATACATACATAGAAAGATAGATAAACTTAGTGTGTGATCTGAGAGTTAATGTTAGCAATAAACTAGGAATAAAAGAACCTGTGTTTGCCTCAGCAGGGGAAAAGGGAAGTGGTACTGATTGGTGAGTTGCTGCTAACAAAACTACCACAACTTGTGAATTTATTTTTAATTCAATGAATTTTGCTCTTCTGGAAAAGCACAAACATTGTTATCTGTTTTTTCTGGCATAGTATGTTCATGGCACTATGGGATCAAAAGGTTAGTGAGACAATGAGGAAAGAGATAGAAGATGATCCTAGGAACAAAGGATGGGGAAAGGTCACATGATTTGGCTGGAGGTGGATGGATGGCTGACTGGATCATGGAGGGGTGGATGGATGATGGATGGATGGGTAGATAGATTATTAGTTGGGTGGATGAGTTGCTAGATAAAGAGATGGATGGGTGGAAGAATAGATGGATAGATAAAAACATATACACAGCACACACACACACATGCACTCACATAAGTCCTACTTACATGCCCATATTTATAGTATGTGTTTGGGTGAGGTGTTGGATCTTCCATACAGGGAGACTCAGAGAAGGATTAATGGCAGTGGAATGTTTGTGTTCAGAGGAGCCAAATGACACAAGAGCTCATGAGAAGAGGAAAGAGTGACCAGTGGAGGCTGGAGGGCCAGGAAGATGGAGCCAAACCTGAGCAGCGGTTGTCAGGACACTGAGCGATGAGGGAGGCTCTATCTGAAGTAATGGTGGTCAGGGAAGCTGGGCAGGGCCTCATGTCAGCAGGTTATGGAGAAGGCTTGAGTGGGAAATGGGGGAAAGAGAAATCAAGGTGGACTTCTGAAGTCAAATAGGCCATTTGGACAGTCACATAAGACTCCACAGCTGGGGCAGAGATACAAGGAAGAAAATTTATTAGCTGGTATGAATGCATTCATCCCAGTGACCGACCCTTAGACTCTTCCTGAATAGTTCACATTGCCTGTGGATGCTTGCTGCCGTCTGTCTTAGCTCTCCACTTCCTGAGAGCAGAGTTAGACTCATTTCCCAGACTTCCTTACAGACCTTTTGATCTGACTAGTGAGATACAAACAGAATCAAGATGGATATTCCATCATGAGCCTCTGAGAGTTGAGCGTTCCCCTACTGGCTGAGTGGGTGGAAAAGATCCCAAGGACTGTAAGCAGAGAAGAGTCACAAAATGGAAGGAACCTGGTATATTGAATGATTGCATAGAGCAAAGAGTACCCGCCATCTCCACTGACCTGCCATGGCACGCTGAAGTGGGGAAGTTATTGAAGTGACACGTGTGTTACAGAAAACGCCCTTACCTTGATTGTCAGTAACTTTGGTTGCTTCTGTTTCTTTGCCTTCAGGCTCGCTGAGGATTCCTGCCCATATTCTTTTCTCTTCAATGTCTTCTGTCCATTCTGTCACCTGCAAGCAAAGTTTAACTATGATCTACAAGCTGGAAGTGGCCTTAGAGACCATTTTCCAAAACCAAGACCCCTAAAACACCATGCAGGTCTGATGGCACATTCAGGACTAAAAGCCAGGCCTCAACTCCCTCCACTTGGTCCCTTTCAATGGCTCTGGAATCTGTTCTGTGCAGAACATAATAAATCTGGATTCCTTTGATGGAGGGAAATGCACAGAGTCACCTCCAGGCATTGATTTTTGCCCAGAGGACCCCAACACCAGCCCTGGGGGCTCAGAGAAGGGATCGATGGTGGGGTCTGACCCTGTGGCTGTAAATTGCAGTACAGGGTGGCAGGCGGAACTGCTCACCGGCAGTAAATCCAGCTTCAGCTAGCAGGCCAGCTTTTCTCCTTTGGTGATTCTACCTCATAGATCAGAGAGAAAAAGGAAAGAGAGAGACAGAGAGAGAGGGAGGGGAGGAGGGGGGAGGAAAGAAAGGGGGCTCCTACTTCATTTTTTTTTTTTTTGCCTCAACACTTTAAAGAAACTTTTAATTTGGAAATAATTTTAGAGTCCAGGAAGAGTTCCCACACTAGCACAGGGAACCAAACACTCTGTCCAGCATTTCCTGATGTTAACACTTTACACAGTTCAGTTATCAAAATGCGATTAGCACTGGTACTGCCATGAGCTATGGGCTTTATTGAGACTACCTCAGCTTCCCACTAATATCCTTTCCTGTTTTAACCCAGGATACAGAGATCAACTAGCCTCTGTCAGTCACTGTCTTTCTGGGTTGGCATTACCATGACCGTTTGGAAGAGTTCTGTTCTGGAGTTTTATAGACTGCCCTTCAGATTGAGTTTGTCTCTCAGTTGGAGTGTGGCTGTGGGTCTGGGGGGAGAAGAATGCAAGGCCTAAGTGCCTTTCTCTCTGTGTCACCCCCAGGAGTTCAAAGCACTGATTTGTCACTAATGATTACCCCTCACTTTGTGGATAATGTGGCGTCTGCCAGGTTCCACATTGCAAGATTCAGTAGTTTCCCAATCCAGTCTATACTCTGGGGCCCTGGAAGAAAGCAGAAAGACTGGGTCTTTTTTGATGGTTTGTTTGTCATCTTCACAGCTGTTTGTTTGTCATGGACGGGAAAACAATGGACAAAGAGCCAGGCTCAGAACTGCCTCTTAAAAACAGCAACAAAATAAAAACCTACTGTTTATTTTAACTGTGTGTGTGTGTGTGTGTTTGTATGTGCCTGTGAATGTGTGTGTGTGTGTGTCTGTGTCTGTGTAGGGATATGTGTGTATAAAGTGCAGAAACCCATGGAGACCAGAGGTATTGGATCCCCCAGAAGGTAGAGTTGTAAGCTGCTGTGAGTCACCTGACATGGGTACTGGAAACCATACTTGGGTCCACTGCAAGAGCAGTATATACTTTTATGTACTGAGACATCTCTTCATTCCCCAGTTGATCTTTTTAAGCACCTGGCAGAAGCTGAGGACGTTGAGTGTCTCCTTCCTGCTTCACTCTGAAGTCAGAGAGAAAGAGGGACAGGATTCCCCAAACCAGGCTTCTAGCTTTCTGGAGGAACAGGAGGTTTCTACTGCTTTATTCTGCAAAGTTCAGGATAAAGCAAACACACGAAGAAAAGTGGCCAGCATAGGCCAAGGACTGTTGCATTTGTCCCTGGGCAGATGCTGGAGCCAGACACTCCAACATTGGGGGTTTTGTTTGATTGGTTTGGGGTACTGGATATAGATCAAAGGGCTTTGAGCATGCTAGGCAGGTGCTTTGCCACTGAACCGCAGCCCAGTCAGCACCTCACTGGAAAATTCTAGGCAAGTGCTCTGCCACTGAGCCACAGCCCAGACCTTCTCCAGTATGCAACTTCTTCAATAAGCAGCATCTGTCAGGGAAAAAGCTTCCCACTGAAAAGCAGCATGTGTTTGGGAACTCAGGTTAGGGAGACCAGCTTGCCTAGGAGGAGAGGAAGGGGCAGAGGGAGGCTGGATTTGCTAGCTCCAGCTCCAGCATACTTATATACCGCATTAGCCACCTGGCCACAGGTAAACAGAGGGAGCCTGCCCTCTTCTGGAATAATGTTCGCAGCTTTGGCTGTGTGTCAGAATCGCCCAGGGAACACTGTAAGCACTAGCTCCCTAAGCACTGCCCTGGAAGATGATAACTTCATTTGTGTTCAGGGGACCAGAAATGCAACAGTTTTTAAAAGCACACTTAATGAGTGTTCTGTTGTACTAACATTGCAAACCAGCTCCTCAAAGCATGGTCCTCCCACCAGTCTCCAGAGAGAGTGAGAGAAGCCTGAAGCTGCTCCATCCTACCCCAATGCCCCTCCTTACAGCCCCCATTTTCTCCTCTTCTCTCTTCTCTCAAATAGATTTCAACCTACTTTCAAGATTCCTCCTCTGCCAAGACTCGGGCCACACTGATATTGGGGACCCCAGAGGCTACACAGGCCACAAAAACCTCAGGGGATACACCCTACTAGACCTCTAGTTACCCGAACCACAGGCAAGAAGACAGAAGACAGAAGACAGAAAGGAAACAGAAACCAAGAGAAAAAATATTAAAAAAAAATACCCATCCAACAAAAACAAACTCATATACCAGCATCTAAACCTATAATAACAACAAAACCCAGATGGCTAAAGCCAGCATAAGAAAACAATCAACAGGAGCCAGGGCAATATGGCACCACCAGAGCCCAGCTATCCTACTACAATAAGTCCTGGATATCCTAGCATAGCTGAAGTACAAGAAAATGACCTTAAATCTAATCTTATGAAGATGATAGAGGCCTTTAAAGAGGAATCAAATAAATTCATTTTTAAAATACAGGAAAATACAATCAAACAAGTGAATGAAATAAATAAAACTGTTCAAGACCTGAAAATGGAAATCGAAAACACAAACTGAGGGAATCCTGAAGATGGAAAACCTCAGTAAGAAAACAGGAACTGCAGACCCAATCATCACTAACAAAATACAAGAAGATGGAAGAGACAATCTCAGGTGTAAAAAATACAATAGAAGAAATTGATACATGAGTCAAAGAAAATGTTAAATTTAAAAAGTTTCTCACACAAAACATCCAGGAGATCTGGGACACTATGAAAAGGCCTAACCTAAGAGTAAATAGAAATAGAAAAAGGAGAAGATTCCCAGCTCAAAGGGCCAGAAAATATTTTCAACAAAATCATAGAAGAAAATTTCCCTAACCTAAAGAGATGACTATGAACAGACAAGAAGCTTACAGAACACCAAACAGATTGGAACAGGAAAAAAAAAATCCTCCAGCCACATAATAATCAAAACACTAAATCAACATAACAAAGAAAGACTATTAAAAGCAACAATAAAAAAGGTTAAGTAGCATATAAAGGCAGACCTATCAGAATTGCACTCAACTTCTCAACAGACCTGACTTTAAAAGCCAGAAGGGTCTGGGAAGATATCTTGCAGACCCTAAGAGACCACAGATGCTATCCCAGACTACTGTACCCAGCAAAAACTTTCAATAACCATAAAGGGAAAAAACAAGACAAAAACCAAATTTAAACAATATCTATCCACAAATCCAGCTGTATAGATGATACTAGAAGGAAAATTCCAACATGGGGAGGTTAACTACACCCAGGAAAACACAAGAAAGAAACAATTCTACAAAGCAAAACCAAAAGAAGGGACACACACACACACACACACACACACACACATCAAAATAATACCACCACCACCATCAAAATAACAGGAAATAACAATCATTGATCTTTAATATCTCTCAACATCAATGGATTCAGTTCTCCAATAAAAAAGATACAGGCTAACAGAAAGGATGTGAAAACAGGATCCATCATTCTGTTGCATACAAAAAAAAACCCTCAGCAAAGCAAACATAGACATTACCTTAGAATAAAAGACTGAAAAAGGATTTCTCAAGCAAATGGACCCAAGAAGCAGGCTGGAGTAGCCATTCTAATATCGAATAAAATAGACTTTCAGCCAAAATTAATCAAAAGATATGGGGAAGAACACTTCATAATCATCAAAGGTAAAAATTCACCAAGATGATGTCCCAATTTGAATATCTGTGCCAAATGAAAGGACACTCACATTTGTAAAAGAAACAATAATTACTAAAGCGTAAGTCATACATTGAACCCCACATATCAATTGTGGGGGTCTTCAACACCCTTCTATCACCAATGCACAGGTCATACAGACAGAAACTGAAGAGCGAAATAGTGAAACTAACTGATGTTGTGAATCAAATGGACCTAGCGGACATCTACAGAACTTTTTACCCAAACACAAAAGAATATACCTTTCTTCTCAGCACCTCATGAAACCTTCTCCAAAACTGGCCGCATAGTTGGTCATAAGGCAAGTCTCAACAGATACAAAAAAATTAAAATAGCCCCTGTATCTTATCAGACCACCATGAACTAAAGATGGACTTCAACAAGGAAGCCTTCAAACTCATGGAAACTCAACAATTCTCTATGCTGTGACCACTACTGGGTCAAGGAAGGAATAAAGAAAGAAATTAAAGACTTTCTAGAATTCAATGAAAATGAAGGCACAGCATACCCAAACTTATGGGACACAACAAAAGCAGTGCTAAGCGAAAAATTCATAGCACTAAGTGCTTTCATAAAGAAATTAGTGATATCTCATACAAGCGACTTAACAGCAAACTTGAATGCTCTAAGAAAAAAAAAAAAAGCAAACACATCCAAGGGAGTAGACGACAGGAAATAATCAAACTCAGGGCTGAAATCAAAAAAGTAGAAACAAAGATAATACAAAGAATCAATGAAATCAAGAACTGGTTCTTTGAGAAAATCAACAACATAGACAAACCCTTAGCCAAACTAACTAAAAGGCAGAGAAACAATATCCAAATTAAAAAAAAAAAGGAAATGAAAAAAGGGATATAACAACAGACACTGATGAAATCCAAAGAATCATTAGGTCTTACTTCAAAAACCTATATGCCACAAAATAGGAAAATCTAAATGAAGAGGACAATTTTCTTGATAGATACCACTTACCAAAGTTGAGTCAAGATCAGGTAAACAATTTAAATATACCTATCGACCCTAACAAAATAGAAGCAGTCATTAAAAGTCTCCCAGCCAAAAAAAAGCCCAGGACCAGATGGTTTTAGTGCAGAATTCTACCAGACTTTCAAAAAAGAACTAATACCAATATTCTTCAAATTATTCCACAAAATAGAAACAGAAGGAACATTGCCAAACTCATTCTAGGAGGCCATAGACACCCTAATACCTAAACCACACAAAAGACTCAACAAAGAAAGAGAATTTCAGACCAATTTTCCTTATGAACATTGATGCAAAAATATTCAATAAAATTGCTGCAAACTGAATCCAAGAACACATCAAAAACATCATCTACCATGATCAAGTATACTTTATCCCAGAGATGTAGGGGTGGTTCAACATATGAAAATCCATCAAAAAAAAAAAAAAAAAAAAAGAAAGAAAAAGAAAAAGAAAAAGAAAATCCATCAATGCAATCCATCATTTAAATCATATAAATTGAAAGAAAAAAACACATGATTATCTTATTTGATGCTTTAAAAGCCTTTGACAAATCCAACACTGGTCCATAATAAAACTCTTGGAAAGATCAGAAATACAAGAAGCATACCTAAACATAATAAAAACAAGCCAATAGCCAACATCAAATTAAATGGAGAGAAACTTAAAGCAATTCCACTAAATCAGGGATAAGACTGTCCACTCTCTCTGTAGCTATTCAATACAGTACTTAAGTTTTAGCTAGAGCAATAAGACAACTAAAGGAGGTTAAGGAGATATCAATTAGAAAGGAAAAAGTCAAAGAATCACTATTTCCATATGATATGAGAGTATACATAAGTGGCCCCAAAAATTCTACCAGGGAACTCATAAAGCTGATAAACACCTCCAGCACAGTGGCTGAATACAAAATTTAAAAAAAAAAAATCTGTATCCCTCCTTTATACAAATGATAAACAGGCTGAGAAAGAAATTAGGGAAACAACACCCTTCAAAATAGCCACAAATAATATAAAATATCTCGGTGTATCTCTAATCAAGCAAGTGAAACACCTGTATGACAAGAGTCTTTGAAGAAAGAAGTTGAAGAAGATATCAGAAGAGGAAAAGGTCTCCCATGCTTATGCCTTGGTAGGATAAACATAGTGAAAATGGCCATCCTACCAAAAGCAATCTACAGATTCAACGCAATTCCCATCAAAATTTCAACACAATTCTTTACAGACCTTGAAAGAACAATATACAACTTCAAATGGAAAAAAACCAAAAAATTCAGGATAGCTAAAACAATCATGTACAATAAAAGAACTTTTGGAGGTATCACCATCCCTGATTTCAAGCTATGTTATAGAGCAATAGTAATAATAATAAAAAAAACTGGTATTGGCATAAAAACAAACAGATTAATCAATGGAATTGAATAAAAGATCCAGAAATAAAGCCCTAAACATACGGACACTTGATTTTTGACAAAGAAGCCAAAACTATACAATGGGAAATAGAAGCATCTTCAACAAATGGTGCTGATCTAAGTGGATGTCTGCATGTAAAAGAATTCAAATTGATCCACATCTATCGTCCTGCACAAAACTCAAGTCACAGTGAATCAAAGACCTCAACATAAAACTGAATACACTAAACCTAATAAAAGATAAAGTGATAAACAGCTTTGAGCACTGAAACAGGAGACAACTTTCAGAACAGAACACCAACAGCTTAGGCGCTAAATAAAATCAACAGTTAATAAATGAGACCTCCTGAAATGGAAATGCTTCTGTAAGGCAAAGGACACCGTCAAAAGGACAAAATGGCAGCCTACAGAATGGGAAAAGATCTTCACCAACCCTACATCCGACAGAGGGCAGATACCCAAAATATATAAAGAACTCAAGAAACTAGACATCAACAAACCAAGTAACCCAATTAAAAAATGGGGTAATGATCTAAATAGAGAATTCTCGACAAAGAAATCTTTAATGGCAGAGAAGCACTTAAAGAAAGATTTGACATCCTTAATCATTAGGGAAATGCAAATCAAAAGAACTCTGAGATTCCATCTTACACCCATCAGAATGGTTAAGACATAAAACTCAAGGGACAGCCCTTGCAGGTGAGGATAGAGAGCAAGAGGTACACTCCTCCATTGCTGGTGGGAGTGCAAACTTGTGCAACCAGCCACTTTGAACATCAATTTGGCAGTTTCTTAGAAAATTGGGAATAGTTCTACCTCAAGACGCAACTGTACCTCTTCTGGACGTATACCCAAAAGATGTTCTACCATACCACGAGGACACTTCTCAACTATGTTAATAACAGCTTTATTCATAATAGCCAGAAACTGAAAACAACCTAGATGTCCCCCAACTGTAGAATGGATAAAGAAAATGTGATGCTTTCACATAATGGAATATTATTCAGCTATTAAAAATAATGATATGATGGAATTTGCAGGCAAATGAATGAAACTAGAAAAGATAATCCTGAGTGAGGTAATCCAGACCCATAAAGACAAACATGGTATGTACTCACTTATAACTGGGTATTAGCCATAAACTACAGGACAACCATGCTACAGTTCACAGACTCAAAGAAACTAAGTAACAAGGAGGGGCCAAGGGGGGATTCCTGCATCTCACTGAGTAGGGGAAAGAGAATGAACATCAGGAGGAAATGTATGGAAGGAGTGAAATGGATAGGGGAGAATGTGGGAGGAGAGCAGAAGGGATTTGGTGTGGGGGGTAGGAGGGCGAGAGAACTGGGAAAAAGAACTGGAATCAGTATTGGGGGGCATCTCTGGGATGAGATAGAAACCTAAGACAATGGAAACTCCCAGGAGTCTGGGGGGAGGGGATGACCCTAGCTAAGACTCCTAGCAACGGGGTATAAGGAACCTGAACTGGCCGTTTGCAGTAACGAGAGAAGACTTCCAATGGAGGGATTGGGACACCAACCCAGCCATAAAATGTTTAAACTACAATTTGTCCTGCCTACAAAAGGTTCAGGGGCAAAGATGGAGCAGAAATCGAGGGAAAAGCTAACCAATAACTGGCCCAGCTTGAGACCTATGCTACGACAGCAAGCCCACCCCTGACACAATTCATGATATTCTGCTGTACTTGCAGACTGCTGCCTATAATAACTCATCTGAGAGGCTTCACCCAGCAACTAATGGAAACAGATGCAGAGACCCACAGCTAAACATCATGTGGAGCTCTGGAAATCCTGTGGAAGAGGGAGAGGAAAGATTGAAGGAGCCAGAGGGATCAAGGACACCACAAGAAAACATACAGAATCAACTAACCTGGGCCCCTAGAGACCCACAGAAGCTAAAACTGACAAAGAGGGAGCAATCATGGGACAGACATAGGCCCCTCACACATATGTAACAGATATGCAGCTCAGTCTTCATGTGGGTCCACAAAAAACTATAGCAGGGCCTGTCTCTTGACTCTGATGCCTCTCTTTGGATGCCTTTCTTTTAACTGGGCTACCTTGTCTAGCCACAATTTTTTTAAAAAAAGTGCCTAATCTTTCTGTAATTTGAAGGTTGAAAGAAGGTTGATCTCCATGGAAGGCCTCCCCTTTTCTGGGGAGAAAAGGAGGACTGGAGGATGGGTGAGAGAGAGGAAGAGGGAGGGACTGGAAGGAGAGGAGGGAGGGAAAGCTGTGATTAGGATGTAAAATAAACAAATTGAGTAAGTAAAGGAAAGGAATTCACGGGACAAACCACTGAATCAGAAGGGCAGTAGAATGTAACAGCCTGACTTACCCAGGCTTCCAGGGGAAAAGCCTACTTGGAGCACTTCCTTCTGCCTCCACACAGCCTGCTCTAACTGGAGAATTTATTGCACCTCAAGGTTATCAGTAAGAGGAGCATGCTGGGAAGCAGCCCACCAGAGGGTCAAGACGAGTCTGGGAGACTCACAGGTCCTCACTGGGAAGATGGGCATCTTGCAGTCATGCTGAAACCCACACCAGAACCCAAGAGGCTGGGAAGGACCAGAAACTAGGAGAATGGCCAGGCTCAGGCCATTCTCTGGTTCCTTCTGAGGTCCAGCATCCTGGAGAGTACCATGTGTAGGAGATGTGACAAGCAGTGAACCTTCTTGCATCCAGCATCTTCCTGCTGACTTTGTTTCCCAAAGTCTGAGTGTGCTAGCAGGTGGCAGGAACCTCTAGAAGGCCGAGTGACTAAATTCTCTAACTTCCTAAAGATGTCATACCGTACGGAACCAGCCCTCTTTCAGCATCTGTGTGCACATGTGTGTCTACATCTGTGAAGAAGACTCAGGCCCCAGGTTCATTTACTTAATTGCATACATGCTCATACCTCAGCACCTAGGAAGCTAATAGCCAGGACTTTATCAGTAAACAACTTGGTATGCTATCAACTGCACAGGGGGACACAAAGTGGGTCCCTTCCCATCCTAGAGATTCATAAACATGGCTTTTTGCTGACAGCACATGTCAGAACCAGTCTTGAACAGGCCTAAGCAGACAAGATGACAGTCCCTGGCCATCCTATGTTGATTGATTGACCACTAGAGCACTGTCACCACTTATGAAACTGAGGCAAGTGTCCCTGCAAACCACAGGTGTGAGCAGGGCGTCTTCCTGCCTGCTGGATCCCTCAATCTCAGGTGGCTTCTTGTCATCCTTCAGATTCTGCTTATCCGGAGACCTGATCGTTGGTCACGTCCTAAGGCTCAGAACTTCCTGTTCCAGATCAGCTAGGACTCTGACATCCCAGTGTTACCATAGCAGCTGGCCAGAGCCAGAGGTGGATTGAAAATGCAGCAAATTACTTCCTTAGGCCAGACATCTACGGTCAGGGTGTCCCCAGGACTGTGCTCCCTCTCAAGGCTCACAAGTGGCTCCAGCCTTCTGACATCTCAGCATTGTCATCTACAAAGCTCATGCTTGGAAACTCACAGTGTTTTGTTTTGTTTTAAATGTCATTGTATTTTAAGTAAAATTACAACTTTGTATTGAGTCGCAATCACGGTTGTTTTCAGCTGTTCCACGCACCCAAGGGTGCCATGTTGGACAAACCTGCTAGGAGAAAAAAAAAAGTTCACACTCTCCTCCTTCTGCTTAGAAATCCCTAGCTTCCAAATGCCTTGCTCCAGCATCTGTATCCTTTCAAGTACTTCCTATCTTCCTTGTGTGGCCGGTCCCCTGCCCAAACCACTGTGTTCCTCTTCTTTGATGCAGATGTTGGTGACAGGATTGGGCTGCTTTGCTCTAGCATGCCTTGAGCTCAACCAAGTTATAGCTGCAGAAATGGATTATGTTTCCAGGGTCCTGTACGTAGGTCCTGACGGTTGGAGTGAGTATATCTTCGAGGATACAAAGATATACTGCTACTGTTGTGTCCCTTCAGATCCCTGGGCACATGAGCAGAGCAGCTCTCCCCTTTGCCGTTGATGCCCTTGATGGCTGCCTCGTGGCCTCTGTCACTCTTCCCTCTTCCATCCATCACAGTCCTAGAAAGGCAGGCTGTGTGAAGACATCTTTATTGAGTCACCCGTGGCTGTTGAAATGCTTCTTTGAGTACCTTCACAGTTTTCAGAACAGGCCCCATGTCATCGTGAGATGAGAATATCCTTGACTCCTCTGCACAGATTGGAAACTGAGGCTTGGGAGGCAAGTGGATTGCCTACAGTCACACAATTTAAAGGTCTAGCTAGGACACCAACCAGGGTCTCCAGAGGCTAAGCACAGTGTTACTGTTGATCTTGGTCGCTGCAACATCAAATGGAGAATCCTTCTAAGGTAGGGGTCAGACTCAGGACCAGCCCTCTGATGAGAAAAGGACAAACTCTCACTGATATATAGGTGATGGGGACATTTCCCTCTCCATCCCCTGCCCTCGATGCCCCTGAAGACACATGGATGAGGTGTCATGAGAGTGATATTTCAAGATGGAAATATCTTCCTGTGAGCCCATGCCCTGTCGCTCAGCTTGTACGGCAATCTTTTGCATCTCTTAGCATCTGCTGTTCAGAATGTTTCAAACCTTGAGTAGAGAGTGACATTTGGGTGTAAATCAGCAGTGGAGCCCAGCCTTGCCTCCTCTGGGCCCTGGGCAGGGATGCCTCATGTGCTCTCAGCTGCTGAGCTAGTAGTTATTTTAAGTGCTACTTGTTTTAAAGGCCTGGTGACAGATCGGTGGCTTCTCAGTGTGTGGTGGGTCATTTGTGTGACTGATTTTATCACCTGTACTGCCTGCTGAAGGACAGCTCTGGGCAGAGTAAAGCTGTGAACTCTAAGGTCAGTGGGATGGCAAGCAGTGAGCTGAGCCAATGGAGAGGCTCTGCATGCACTGTTTCCTCCCCTCTACCTGACAAGTAGATAGACCTGGTCAGCAAAGAAATAAAAGAACATTGATACAACTCTGGGGTCTGATGTTAAGTCTTTTTCACTTTTTTCGCTGAATAAGAAGTTTGGTAACTAACAGCACTGGCTAACAGGATCCTCCAAACAGCCACAGGCTGCTGTTTGAGCCGTGGCTACCCAGGGCTTTCCTGGGCTATCATCATCCTAGATGGCCAAGAGGAAGAACTCATTGCTGCCTTGTTTCTGCAGCTCACATGGATCTGCCAGCTTTGCCCAAAGCTTGACTTATCTTTGTCACTCTACACTAACAGGCTTGTGATTGCCCTTGGCAGACAAAATTTACTGTCAGCCTGTGTGTATCCAAGTGCCCCTGTTTATGAACTGTGCTGTCCTGAGCTGTGGCCACTGGGACGGAGGACACTCTCTTGTTCCAAATGGGAATGAACCTGTCCATATTCCATCACACACAGCTCTCTGTGTTTCTAACCCCTGGTTACCGAGCATCCTTGTGGGCCCTGACTATGGGCTATTCGTTCCCTCCTTACCCTAGAATGGCAGCAAAATGCCAAGAGTCATTCTGGCCAAGGTCCCAGGGAATTCATTTTTTCAGGAGGACTCAGTGGCCTGCCTGCCACTTGTGCCATGTAGAAAGATTCCCCATGGTCCACAGCAGGGTCCTGCCCTCTGCCAAGGATGGGTGGTCTGCCTTAGTCCTTTGTCGTGTATCTGGCTGTGCCATGCACTGAGCACCCCACCCCATAAGAACTACCAAGGCTCTGAACAGGAGGAGACTCCCCAAACTCAGCACCCACCTCCCTCGGTGAGGATGATGGGGAGGTGGGCCGGGGGAAGGAATCTGGGACCATTGGTAGTAGTCAAGATATAGAAGGACCTGGCAGACAGCTGCCCAGCAGGAAAAGATGCCTTGGGGCTTTTAAAAATATCAAGCTTAAAATGTCACTCGTCACACACACACAAAAAGACAAATTGTGGAGATTCTACATCATGGAATATTGTACAACAGCAAAAAAAAAAAAAATCAGACTAAAATTACATGTATTGGTTCAGATACATCTATAAATGATATTGAATGAAGCATCCATCGTGTTGTGTGGTAGAATGCATACAGTTTGATGTCACACTAAAAACCCAAAACCTAAGCACGGGGGAGTTTGCTTTGCATATCTAGGCTGGTGAGTCACTTAAGTGTTCAAGGAGGGAAGCAGGATGGTAGGTTTTCAAACTCTGTTCTGAAGTCATGAGGCTGAGCTGGGTGCTGTTAAAGACAGGAGGACCTTAGGGGTGGGGCTGTCACCCTCCTCCTGATGTCAAGCAAACTTGGCACTCTAAGGGAAACATTAGGCTCTGTTCAGCCCAGCTCTTCTTCTGTGCCCTTGGGCAAACTTCCTGTCTCATGAAAGCATTTCTACAGAATGAAGCTGACAGTTGCCACTGGATAATGATGAGGACTATCCCATAAGGAATGAAGCAGAGCACCCAACGCAAGGCGCCTACCAAGTCAAATGTGTCATGTTCATACTCCCCAGTGTCATATGCATTAATCAGAGCCATCCAGCATAGATGACATCATCCAAAACAACAACAACAAAAATGAGCATGAGAGTCTGCAAAGAATCATGGGATTTGCTTAGGAACAGCAAGACATGGTAGTGGGAGCCCATGGGGTGTAGGAAAACATGGGTGTCTTCAAAAAGGCTGGCACAAGCTCATATAAACAAGTTAGGAGGTTAGAGTCAGAAATCCTGAAGCGGTTCCAATTTAGAATACCAAGGATTCCACTAGTTTGAGGGCAAGCAGACAGTGGCCAGCAGGTATCTTGGTACAGGGACTTGTTGCATGGTTCTGGTGGCCTCTGCGTAAGCATGTCACTCCAGTAGCCATTTGTAATGTTAGCTAATTGTGCTTAGCAACTCTTTCTTGTAACCTTCCAGCTTCGTTTGCTCTGTTTGATAGGGAAAGCACAGAAACTCCAGTTTTAAGCTTTTCCATTTTTATTTTATGTGTCTGAGCATTTTGCCTGTGTGTGTGTGTGTGTGTGTGTGTGTGTGTGTGTGTGTGTGTGTACACCACATGAGTGCATTACCTGAAGAAGACAGAAAGCGAATTTGATCCATTGGAAGCGGAGCTACTGATGGCTGTGAGTCACCGTGTGGAGCAGACACATTCTCAACCACTGAGTCATCTTTCCAGCCCCCAAGAAATGGTTTTTCTCCTGAGGAAGTTCACATTTCTTTCACAGTGCATAATAAGTGACTTTTAGGTATTGGTATGTGTTATAAGTCCGGAGAAGGCCAGAAATCTACAATTCATGGGCTAATTCAGTATCTCAAAGCACCTGAAACCAGAGTGCCTGGAAACTCGGTACAGTGCCAGTGTGAGTTTCTGAACCTGGAGTTTTCATCCCTGAGGTGGGAGACATGCCAGCTCTGGAAGACAAAATGTCTTCCTTATCTACCTTTGCCTTCTATTCAGAGCTCAAGGGAATTGAATCAGATTAGAAAAACAAATGAATGAGTCAAAACCCCTGTACGGTCCTACCCACAGAGTTATCTTCTCAACCCCTGCTTGGCTCCAACGTGAATGGGAAGAACAGCTGAAGAGACCCATGACTCAAAGGTCCCATGAAGACCTAGACCATGGCTCCCAGGCCTCCTTCTGTCCTGATATTTTCATGCTTGCACACATGGCTCAGCCATCTGGGCATCCTTCATACTCCTTAGCCAGGCTAGGTAGGTACTGTCTCTAGGTCCCAATGCCTGCTGGGCCACCTTTCAGATGGTTGTTTCCTCCATGCCAGTGTGTTTTCCTCTGCCCTTTATATCTGTGCCCGAATGTCACCTTCTCCACTGCCCCCACTAATGCGTCCCCTCCCCTCATGCTTCGAAGCCTTTTTCCTGCTCAGTTTGTATCTTAGCTTTTCCATGAGAGATGAGCTGTTTTCCCTGTTTGTTGTATATGAGCTTCAGGGGTGTGGGGCTATAGTTGGAAATGGTGGTAAGCAGAGTGGACAGCTACTGCTGAGGAAAGGCCCTTGACAGTACCTGAAGGCTCCATGTGGAGTCTGTGCTCTCACCTGGCAGCTTTCGAAGGCTCACCTCTGCAGGCCAGCGGACTTAAGAGATAGGAGAGAATGGTGTGAGGGACTCCACTGTCCTTGCTGTCCACAAGTGCCCCACTAAGGCAGGCAAGACTGCTTCCAGTTCCTCAGTACTATAGACAGATCCCAAGAAACAGAGCAAGCTCATGTCTAGGAAGGGCTTAGAGCCCTATGTCTGGTAGGTAGGTAGATATATAATAGATGGGTAAACAGATGATAGTTGGATAGATAGATTATAGAAGATAGACAGACAGATAAATGATAGATAGATAGATAGATAGATAGATAGATAGATAGATAGATAGATAGATGATGGATAGATAGATAGATAGATAGATAGATAGATAGATAGATGATAGATAGATAGATAGATAGACAGACAGACAGATAAATGATAGATAGATAGAGAGATAGATAGATAGATAGAGAGATAGATAGAGAGATAGATAGAGAGATAGATAGAGAGATAGATAGATAGATAATGCACAAATGTTTATTTTAAGGTTTTGCCTCATACAATTAATAAGAATGACAAGTCACAATATCTCTGGTGACAGTTAGCAAGATGGTATCTCAGAAGCGACAGAGTGTAGTTCCCATTTTTGCCCAAAGACCCAGGAGGCAGGAAGGCTAGCAGATAAGTCTAATCTGATGGCAGGAGGCAGGAGAATGAGAGGGAGCTGATGTTTTCTTTCTAGACCAATGTCCCCATTAGAAAGCGGTCAGATGGGAAACACTGTCTCTCACCCATGTAAATAAAGCTTTCTACTTAATTCAGAACTTTTAATGATTTGATAAGGCCTACCTACATAGAAGAGCACCATCTGCTTTACAAAATACATGAATTAAAATGTCAGTTTCAATTTTTAAAAAATTGCCATAGACAGAATAGTGTTTGACCAAGTTATCTGATTACCCTATGTCTCACCAAGCAAACATATGAAATTAACCATCACAACAGCACAGCAAAGAGCACAAATCCCAACTCCACCACACTCTAGGTCACAGTCCCTCCCCTGCGAATATGTCTTAATTTCTCTGAATCTCAAGTTTCTTTCTCTGTAAACTGAAACATCCTAGGTACTGTGTAACTGTGCTAGACTCCCAGGCTTGGCTTCATACTCTGCTCTGAAAATTCTTAATAAATTTCAAGGTAGTTTATTAATAATTTTAATAAATGGCCCTGGTTTTGGTTTTGTAGCTTGACCTGAATGGAAATGACATTTCCATTCTTTTGGGTTAAGTGCTTGAGAATATGGAAGGAGATGGCACAGGAACCATCCTTCTCCATCCTGCACAGTGCTTGCTCTTACCCCGGTGTCATCACAATGGTAACACCAAGGCTCAGACTTCAAAACCAGAAGGACCAGGCAGTTGTAGATCTGGCTCTGGAAGAGTTGGTGGTCCAGGTAGAGCCCAGGACAGACAAACGTAAACTCAAGAAGTGCACCCTGTTCCAATTTCTTTTCTGTTGCTGTGATAAAATATCCTGATAAAAAGCAACTTGGAAGATAACGGATTTATTTCAGCTCAGAGTTTCAGGTTAGGATCCATCACAACAGAGAAGCCATAATGGCGGGAGCCCAAAGCAGCTAGTTACATCGAAGCCACAGCCAAGAGCAAAGAGAAGCAAATATGTATGTGCTCACTTGCTGGCCCGCTTCGGCTTCAGCGCAGCTCAATTTCTCCACTTGTATGTAGTTTAGAACCCCCTGCCTAGGCAATGGAGCCACTCAGCGTGGACCGGGTCTTCCCACATCAACTGATTTAACTAAGATAATCTCCCACAGACATGCCCACAGAACAAGCCATGGAGACAATCTCACACTGAGACTCTCTTCTCGGGTAATTCTAGGTTGTACCCAGTTGACAGTTTAGGCTAGTCATCACAAACCTTTATCCTTGCTGGGAATCGGGAAGGTGGAAAGGGTGGAGAGGGGAGAAAGAGAGGAAGAGTCAAAGGAACTGAAGATGCTCCAATAACCTGAGTAAGCACCCCATAGAGGGCACGGAAGGAAGGAGGCCCCAGTTTGCCTGTGCGTGGTGTACAAAGCCACTGGACCTGCGTGATTATGGACGGACTCCTAACTAATTTGGTCTTTGAGGAGATCCCCAGCCTCTCTGTGCCCTGAATCTTCACTAGCAATAGGGGAACAACATTTAAGGAAATGAATACATGGTGTGCACAAATGGCGCTCAGTGGGGAGGCAAGGCGATTGCACGTGCGCCCGGGTGGAGGCTGGGGGAAGCTGGGCCTTCCGGCACCACTCTACTTCAAAGCTCTCGTCTAACAGGCTGGGAAACCACAGGCCCCTCAGCTCAGCTCATTTGCTCCCTGCTCACTCCCAACCCCCTGCCCAAGCCTTCAGCCACAAAGAACTCAGAACTTTCAAACTTCCCCTGCAAACCTTGCCGCTGCTCCCACCCTTGAGGCTGGGATGCTGGATTCTTGAAGTCTCTCCAGTTTCCTCTGTGACCTCCTCTCCCACTGCTGGCCCAATGATAGCACTAGAAATGGCTGACATCTAGGCATGGAGCCTCTGCCATCTCTAGATTTTACCCCCCACTGTTCCTTCTAGCTGGAACGATCCTCTCTCCAGAACGAACTGCCACCGCTTCTCTCAGTTAGCCCCTCCCATTCCCCCACCTCATATTTCATCAACCCTGCACCTCTTTCACCTGGGTGTAATCTTTGTGTGTACTGGACACAGCATCTTTGACTTGCCTTGTTTATCATGTCTCCCCACCAGAATACAAGCCCCACAAAGGCGGCAGACTTTATCTTGGCCATGCAGTCTGTCATCTTGTTTCCAACACCCGAGATCCTGGCACAGGATACTTCTTTGATGTGATGAATTCCTTTTTCACAGACACGGGCACAGCAGCTCAGTGAGAGTGTGTGCTTACAGAGAACTCTGCTCCGGGGTTTGTCCCTGGGCAGTGGTGTGCTGGAGGCTGCTCACGATTTGACACGCCAGAAGCAAAGGCCTGGTTGTGTTTAAATATTGCCAAAATGGACGGCGCCAAAGTATGTTATGTCTGATGAGCTCGGAAAGAAAACAATGTAAGCTAATGAATGCAAAGTTGTCTCCTGCCCTGTCGCCAGGCTGCATTGTATGCAGTACCGCTGCCAACCACCAGGGGACAGCCTTTCCCCACTGAAGACATATACTTCTTCACACACCACCCTCCCCGCAAGTATTATTGCCAAGCAGGGCATGGTGGGCCCTTGTTTGGTTTATGAGTTACTGATGGTGCCCAGCCCTAGGTGTCTGCTGAAAGCAAACATTGTCAGTAAAAAAAAAAAAAAAAAAAAAGTGTAAAAGCAAACAAACAAAACTGACTGGGGTTCTAAACGGCTCTCTGGTGACCCCTGGAGAATGGACAGTCAGTGGAGACTGAGAAGGAGCCCCTTCCCCTAAGAAGCTCTGCCACTTCCCAGCTTGCTTTAGGCCCTGCTGAGGTCCTGGCCCCTGAAGTTCAGCTCAGTCTCCCTGGCTCATTCTCTTAACCCTATCCAGTTAGGCCTTTTGGATGAGTCCAGCAGGCTAGGGTTTTACCTGGAACTCCAGAAACGGCCACATCCCTTTCTGATACTCACTGCACTTCTTGGTAAGCCCAGCCTCGAGGTCTTGCCTGGGTCTTCACCAAACTGACGCCTTTTTTCCTGGTTAGGAAGCACGGGGCCAAGTCAGGAGCCTGTTTCCCAACAGCAGGGCCATAGCATCTGTCTGCTGAACAGTACTCTGCTGGCCGGCCCAAGGTTCTGAGTTCTCACTGGGCAGGGAATGCATCACTGAGCCCTGTGGAGCCACCCAGCGGGCCTCAGGGCCTCCTCACTGTTCCTCTTGGGATACTGTCCCCCAGAGTCTCCAGAAGCTTCGATCCCCTTCCACACATACAAAAGAAAAACCTTATCATCCTCGTTCTCATGCTTCTCTGAGGGAGGGCCTTTGCCCTGAAGAGCCTCAAACACACACACTGAGGCCTGGTGGCAAAATCTGAACATCCCGAAGCAAAGAGAGTATAGGGTCATCGCATCACCGGGGAGAGGAGTCCAGACACGAGTTCGGGGCCTAGTTTAGCCACTGAAGCCTGGGGGAGGCAGGAGAGGTGGGGGTGGAAATGCCTAGCTTTTCAGTTTCCTTGGCTCGCCAGTGGGGTCCAAACAAAACTGTCCCTTGGATAGGCGAGAGTCATGTCCAGTTTGAGTGGCACAGCTGGACTTGCTTGTAAAAACTGTGTGATCTTTCAGAAGGAAAGCAGAAGAGCTGAGTGTCACCTGGCCGCGCTCTAGCCTGTCCGCATCACATCAGAGCTGAACTGTGGAGCGAGACAACCAAAGCCTCATCCTCCTAGGGTACTAACACCGTAAAAACTAAGCCAACTGCTCACTGTGAGGCACGAATTGATGGCCCTGGTGTTTAAAAGCACAGGCTGCATCTTTACAAGAGTGTTAGCTGGTTTAAAAATGGAATTTGAGGACAACAGCTCACAGTAAGTCCCTAACCTAGAGCCTGGCCACCTTCCCACTGCCAGCATGTTGTGTAACAGTCAGTTTCCTGGTGGGTAGGCCCAGCACTGCTCCAGGGCCTGTGAGGCCCCAGGGTAAGTGGCCACCTGCTCTCTGGCAAATTCTCCTGCTTATATTAAAGAGAAGGAAAAAGAAGAAGAAAAAAAAAAAGCTACACAGAAAGACCACACTGGAAGTTAAACTGATTTGTTTTGTTTTGTTTTGTTTTTTTGTGGTCGCTTTTTTCTGTTTTCTCATTTGTCCAACTCTTTTATGACTTGACTGGAAAAAAACAGGTGTCATTCAGAGAAATGGAGGCAGCCAGTGAGAGTAGGTTTGCTGTGACATGCCAAGACCCTCCTGTGCCATTTGGACCCTCCAGCCGTGCCAGAGATAGCCTAACAGAAACACAGTGACAGATCTGCCGGGGATGACTCTTTGCCTTAGCTCCCAGTCGGGAGGGAACTTACGGAAGAAGGTGCCTCACTGCAGAGCTTCCCAGAGAAAGATGGTGGCGCCATGGCAGCTGGGGAGGGGGGGTGTAGGAGGACAACTAGCACACTCCTGCATGTCCCCACCACGCCTGACCACTGGATCCCCCAAGAGTCCTTCCAGTGCTCAGCCCTGGACTGGCCTGGGCCTCTGAGATACCTGAGCCACTGCCCAGTCGGGGAGAGTCAAGTGCAGAGCAAACACCTGCACAGGTGTTTCCAGGCCCTGTGCTACGCCCATCCCTCCTGGATAATGATGCTGTGAATGAACCTGGGAAACTTAACTCCTGCTTGTCCTCAAGAGAATGGGAAGCCTGGGCTCTGCTCACAACTCCTGGGGTCAGGGGTGGAGTTGTTGCATCTCAGAAGAGGGGCGTTCCCTGAGCCTCGGTACCAGGCAGCTATTCTGGGTTCTTATCACGTTCAGGTGCACTGAGGTAGTGCCTCAAAGGATCTTGGGAAGATTAGGAAACTCTCGGCAGTTTACATTCTCCTAGAAAAGCTGGTCAGCATTGGCTGCTATGGCCTCCAAAGCCTTTCAGCCATGAAGTCCCTTGAAAGCTAAGGCTTGTCATCTGTGTCCTTATGGACCTCAATCACATCTCTCTCATGTTTCAAGACTCCAAAGGCCCAAGGCATACAGGCCCAAGGCGTGAAGTCAGTGCAAGCTGCCGGTCACCCCCTGACTCCTGTAAACCCCAGGTCCCGTCATTCTCCTTTTTTCTCACCTTCCTCCATGCCTCGGGGCTCTGTAAATTTCTGGTGCTTTACTGCAAAGCTCTCTGTCTCTGACCTCAGCCCTGGGCATGGGCAGCACCAAGCAGTTGGTGGGTGGGTGCTCAGTGAGTGTTGGTAGCACTAGGCCAGTACAACCTACGCCAGGCAGCTAGGCCACAGACAGCCGAAGACGGCAGCTTCATCATCAGTGCTTGGACCACATGTGGTAGCCAGAAAATGTCTGTTTGTTTTTGTTTTTTCAGAACAGTTCAAATCTTTGATATAAGACTTGGGGGATCAAGAACAGAACAAAACCCGTGAGAGGCAGCCAATCCGCTCTGGTTCTAATTCAAACCACAGCTCCACCCTTGCCTGCTCGCTGAGAACCCCCCAGAAATGATATCATAGCCCCTCTGAGCCCAGTTTCTGTCTCTGCAAAGTGGCAATAGGTCTCAGCTCGTGGGAACCCCACCCAGGAGACGATATCAGCCTCCGCTTGGCTGGAAGCTGGCAGTCAACAAACATTAGCTCCCCTGAGAAACCTGATCAAACCAGCCAAAGAAGGGCAAAAGGTTGATGTATGCTGAAAGCTCCTGTGCGCAGAGGTGATTTCATTTGAAGCCTTGCCTTGGTTTTGGGCGGACGGTCAGTGCAGTGGGTCAGAGTTCCCACTCTGAAATCCTGCAGACCCTGAGTCCTGACTCTCCCACGCCCGGCTCAGCAGTTGCAGGCAAATTGGCTTTGTCCCCTTCATCCCGCAGCACCCCTGTACCCAGAGTGCTGTCTAAGCTGTTCAACCAAGCTGTTCAAGGCTGGCCGACTCGAAGGTCCTTGGTATCAGCGAATCTCCTCGCCTGCTCTTACAAAGTCAAAGCTAGACTTGAGCCTGCCCCCGAGGGCAGCTGTGAGGACGGCATGAGATGACACGAGCGAGCATCTGGTGCACCGGCCAGGAGCAGCTCCCCAAAGGCTCTCGGCTCTCCCAGAACAGCACTGTCAGGTACCCTCACATTCAGCAAGCCCCGCAGGCCGCACTGACCCTCAGCTTGTGACGCCTCTACGGCACGCAGCAATGTGTAAACCCTGGGCTTGGATCTACTCTTTAAAGCAAGATTCAGCACTCGGGAGCGGAGAGGCGGGAGGATCGCAGTGAGTTCTAGGCAAACCTGCCTCAAAAACAAGAAAAATTGGGAGGTCTCGTCAGTTTACCCATCCAAGGAAAAAATAGGCGGAGCTGGGGATTTGAGCAAATGCTTAGGCTTGGGTTTGGGGAGCAGACCTGAGGCCCCAGCTGCTCACAGTCTGGTGTGGTTGCATTGTGAATTTTCTTGCCCATTCCCTCAGGAAAAGCCAGTGAGTCTAGAGCTGTTCCCTCGCCAGGATTCAACTGCCCTTGGAAGGTTCCCACCGGCTGCTAAACCAAGCGATGGAAAGAAAATTGAGGGTTTATGTATTTTTTAAATAAAGGGATTCTAATTCCAATAAAAATAATGCCCTACCATGGACAACTGCCATCTCCGCCGCTGCTTCTTCCAGTTTTAATAAAAATTTTTATTGTGTACATTAGGTTAACCAGACGTAAGCGCGGCCTCGCTGTAGCTTGAGTCACTCAAGGGGAACCACTCTCGTGCATGCCAGGACTGCGAATCAGGCTTTCTGGGAGGAAAGATGAGTCACAGCTACCCGGAAGAGCAGCATGGGCAGCTCTTCTGAGCAGAGGCTGGGAGGCAGGAAGGCCTGGCCTTCAAAGGACTGTGGATACAGACATATACATACACGCGCACACACACACACACACGTGAGCTATGAAGATCCAGCTGGCCTTGAATCCAAGATTTTTCTGTCTAATCCTGAGCTCTAGGATTGCAGGAATACATCAGCATTTTATTTTATTCATTTATTTTATAATCATTTTATTCATCCTTTACTTTAAAAGGATGCTGGTTTGAATGGTACAGAGGCATTTCATGTCCTGTCCCTCTTTGCCAAGACCCAAAGCCAGGAGGAAGCTCACTAGAGGCCAAGGGAGGGAACTTTGGTTCCTGTGCTCTCTGAACGAATTTTTTTCATGGTGATAACTTCCTCCTGCTGTAACAGACAGGAACAGAGCTAGACCCTGAAACTGACAGGGTTTTTTGTTTTATTTTGTCTGTGTTACCCCAGACAAATGAATTAACTTCTCTGTGTTCTAGTTTCATTCACCTGTCAAACATGGACAACCGACACCAGTCTCTGGTATGGTTGTGAGGATCAGAGCATATGGGCAATAGAAACCCCAGCATAAGACCGGGCAAAGCTGATGTTCCCTGTGCAGCACTGTACCAATGGCATTTCCTGTCACTGTGACAAAACCTGATGGAAGGGACTTGACGAAGGGAAGGTTAGTTTGGCTCTCGATTGAGAAGGCATAGTCTCTCATGGCAGGGAGGGCATGGCGGCTGTGGGGGATCAGTCCATGGTGGTGAGAGCTTGTAGCATCTTATATGGCAATAACCAGGAAGCAGAGTGCTCAAGCCAGAAGCCAGGCTACACTTTCCAAGGCCTGCTCCTAGTCACCTACATCAGCCAGCTAGCCTCTGTGTCCCACTGATTTCACAAAACAGTGCTACCAGCTGGAGACCCAGTGTCCAAATACATAAGCCTGGGGACACATTCAAACTGTAACATGATCTAAGATATTGAAGAAGACTTTGTTATAGAAATGATTCTTAAATATTGCCATATCAAACCCTACAATTTACCATCCCATATTAAATGTTAGGTAGGGGGCTGGGTAGACTGATAAGTTAGCTCTTGTTGTGTAACAAATACCCTAGATCTCAGAGGTTTGAGAGGCTAATCACTTCCTGTCTGTTGCTCCTGAGGCCAGGCTAAGGCTTGTCGGGTCTTCCTGGTTCAAACGGCTTTGATCATGGGGGGCATTGCTGGCTGTTGGTGGGCCAGGCTTGGTTCTTCTAGGGCTGCCATGCCACCAGCCATGGACAAGAACCAAACAGAACTGGGAAAGTCCTCCTGAGACCTCAGCTCAGGCTCATTCCCATCATGCTTGGCTTGGGCTGTAGGATATAGATAGTCATAAAACAAGCCAGAATGGAGACCTACTGCAAAGTCACAGGGCAACAAGCATATTGCTTTAGGGAAGAGGTAAAGTTATGGATTGCTGGTGCAGCCAGATCCCAAAGGGTTTGAGGGCACAGTGGGACTAGAGGGAAAGCCTGGGAGAGCTAGTCTTTGGGAGCCAGCTATGTAGACCTGGACAATAGCCTTGGTGGAGGTCTTGCAGGAGAACACCAAGCCTCATGCATAGCCACAGGCCCCTGGACTGCACAACAGGATATACTGACACAGAATGTGGGAATAGCCAGAAACTCCATCTCCCTTACTCTGGAGCCTTGGGTGGGTGACTTCCATTCTCCTGGCTGGGCAGGGAAGGAAGATGATATGCTCAGAAATTCCTCCACAGGGGCATGGCTCAGCGCCTGACCTTAATCACCGAATACAGCCCTGGAGCCCTTCTCTCCACCTCTCAATGGCAACGGCTCTCCCAACCCCTAGCAACTGTCCGTCGTAGTGGTCAGTAGCCCAGAAGCCTTGGTAACTAGTCCTTATTGGATCTGGCCCACCTGGCTCAGCTGCCTCTTTCTGTATATCCTCTAGGAGTCGTAAGAGACACCACAACCTCTTTGGCCAGGGTGTCTGGCTCATGGTTATCTGCAGGTCCTAGAACCCTCCAGGGCCAAGTATGGTGGTGAATGTAGGAAATAATTGAGAGAAATGTGGTCATAACCATGAAGGGACATGCGGAAATGACAGCAGCTCTGGCTTGCTGTGGGACAAAGACTTGTGTCATGTCCCTCTCCTACAGAGTCAGAAGAACAGGGTGACTTTAGATTGAGCAACTACAGCAACCCTGCTCAGCCACACTCACCAGCAACACAACAAGGACAAGTCTCTTCCCCACCCTGAGCCTCACACCAAAGATGGGGAGATTCACATTACCTACATCTTAGAGCTGGGAGGCTCTGAATGATCCCTTAACCATCACCAACTCAGGAGAAAAGAGAAGTGACTGCAGCCAGCCATACTGGGACCCTGCTCTGAACTCAGGAAGCCACAGTCAGTTTAGACCTGGCCTTTGGGATGTTTTCATAAACCCAGTTTCTGCCTTTGCCCTTGGATTGATTCCGTGCTCAGAATGAGCTTCGGAATCACAAATTGGCTCATGCTATTCTCGGCCACACACCCTCCCAAGGCCTGTCCATCACAACAGACACACTTCCTACCTCCCTACCTGGACCTCACCTTTGGTGGGGCCATTCACATTGTTCCCTCTTCCTTTGTCACTCAGATAGTACTGAGTTGTGAGGGTCAAAGCCTGGGCCTCTGGCAGCCAAGCTAGGCTCAGCTCTCCATCCTCAGAGGCTAACTGAAGAGAAGAAGAGAATAATACTGAAAAGGAGAGAAAAGGGATCTTTCTCCACAGAGCCACATTGGCTGCATTGAACAAATGAACTCTCTCTCTCTCTCTCTCTCTCTCTCTCTCTCTCTCACACACACACACACACACACACACACACACACACACATTTTTGAGGTCCTAACATGAGGTTTAGGTTAAAATAGACACAGTACATTTATAGCTGGCTGTGATTAATGGTGGTGGCGCATTCATCTTGTTCTCTGATGCTGGGATGACATAGCACGCAGGGTCTGGAGGGTTGCCACATAGAAGTATATACCATGATTTCTATAAGCTTGTGTGTGTATCTATACACTTAGGCACACGTGTGTTCATGCATGTACACATGTGTGCGCATTCACATGTGTGCGTGTGCGTGTTGGAAACCAGAGGTCAACATCAAGTATCTTCCTCAATCACTCTATGCCATAGTTTTTGAGTCAAGGTCTTTCACTGAGTCCAAAGCTCATGGATTCAGCTGGGTTGGCTGGCCAACAGGCCCCAGGGATCCTAAAATCTTTGTCTCCCCAAGATTGGATTATAGGTGCCTGGGTTGGTTTGGTTTTCAATGCTGGTCTTTGTTTTTACTTGGGCTCTGGAGACTTGAACTTGGGTCCTCATGCTTAAATGGTAAGTACTTCTTGACTGAGCCTTCTCTCCTGCCCCTTGGGAACTTTTGAAAACCCAAAGATGCTCTCTCATCTTTACAAAGATCTTCTGATTATTAGTGTCTAAGCATTAGAGTCCAATGCAAAGACATTTGTAACCCTATTTTCTGTGAGGACAGCAGTGCTGAAAGAGCTGAAGAAACTTGTCTAGAGCCACAGAGCTTAGTGGAACCCAATCTGGGACTGGGCTCCTCCCTGGTGCCAGCCCCCTTCCCACTACTGTACCCTATCCATGGAGGAAGGCAGGAAGGTTTTGTGATGCACATCTGTGCTGCAGGGGATGGGGTAGGACTAACCCTATAGTGGCTCACTCTCAACCGAGGAAGACTCACGAGGAGAGCAATCACCACAGACAGTATGCAGTCCTCACAGAGAGGCATGGAAAAGTGGACAGTCAAGGTCACAGGGGGCTAGACCTTTTGCATGCTAATGGCAAGGCCAGCGTGGAAGGCTGGAACTGGAGCACGGGGATGGTACCTGACATCAATCATAGGCTTTATCTTCGGGGTATTTCCAGCTTCACAAATGCTGGCACTGGAGTACGGCTCTTCCCTAGCTTGGAGCAGATGTTAATTTGCATGCAGAGCCTCCATTTGTCGATGGTTCCCATTATCCTTATAATTGCCCCCACATACAAGGCTCGATAAAGTTATAAAGCTGTCCTTCGGGAGCTCCAAGTCAATAACAGGGTTATTGATCAGGTGGGGATACAGTCTCCCAGCTCTCTTACTGCCTAGCAGGAAAATCCTCTATGGAATGGTAGATACAGGCCCCAAGTCTCCCTGAACCTTCATGCTGGAGGGAGCCTCTTTTCTTTGAAGTGGAGACCATCTAAGGAGGCCATTGAGCACCATGGAGCTTGTAGCACAAGCCTCTAATCCCAGTATTCTGAAGGCTGAGTCAGGAGGATTGCCATTGCAAAACTGAGGCTACATCCCAAGATTGTGTCAATAAACAAACAAATAAACAAATAACAAAAACAAAGAATGCTCTCAGGGGGCAAAGTCCATATGCAGCAAGGACAGTGTACAGGGACTTGAGTTTCATCTGTCTCACTCTCTAGGCCTGTGACCTTGAACAAGTCACTCTTTCTAAGCCTCAGCATCTCTTTAGGTGACATAGAGGGCATATTAATCCCTTTGCCTGTCTCCCAAGGGCACTGGAAGGATTGAAGGGCATCAGTATTGTGTTCTTCAGGAAAGTGACCTCTTATAGATTATCCATTAGTCCTACGCTCATGCACATATGGACAGCACTGACTAGACTCGGTAGGTGATGGAAAGAAGAGATGGAGTTGGGAGGGATGTCTGGGAGGAGTTGGAGGTATAGTGGGAAGTAGATACGATGAAAACACATTGTATGCAAGTATGACATTCTCAAGGGATAAGTAAAAGCAATAGGTAAGGAGGCTTATTTCTACTGAAATAAAAAAATCAAGAAAATGGTGCCTCTGATGTGTGGAATGCCACTGGGAGAACCCCAAACTGTGACCTTTGCAGCAGCCCTTTGAAGACTTGAGCCACATTAGCATCCGTGAGCCCTTTGACACAGATCTCTATGTGCCCCATGGTATTGTGGTATCATGGTGAAGTCTGACTTCCTCAGTGACAGCGATAAGACTGGCTAGGAATGGCATCTGTTCTTAGTCTTAATAATTTGTTTCACCCCCTGTAGAGCTGTGACTGTTCCTGACCCTAGAGGTACATGACAGAATGAGGGGAAATGACAAGAGCTGAGGCTATTTTCTTGGACCCAGTCCGTTCCCCCACAAAGGCCCCTGTTTCTGAGTTCTGAAGGGTTTTCTCTCACATACCTATTGGTCAGAAGTCAGATTTCAGAAGCACTCATCCACCTCCACTCAAGTTCAGTGCATGTAGAGTTGCTGAGAGCTCCCAGGCACCAGGATTTGTCGTGTTGTTGCTAAGGCTAAGGTCTGAGGAACATAATAAGACAATTCCTAAGAAGCATCTGGTCAGAACCTGCTCAAAGCCTCTCCCTTTTCAGAGTCCTCCTGGGAGATGTCTGCAAAAATAGCTACCAGCAAACACCCCCTCTCCACCAAAACAGGCCAGTGTGGGCTTACAGCTGCAGCCAGCCAAGCCCCACCCTAGCCCTGTCTTTACCTCGCCCACCCCCACTCCCTCATTCTCCCAGTGCAAGTTTAATAAGCCAGTATCTAAACCATCTATGCCCAGAGCTTTCAGATTTAAGACTTTTAAATGTGAAGCACCTCATTATATCTGACTATTTTCAATAAAAAAAAAAAAAAGAGAGTCCTGATAAGGCTCTGATATGACTCCAGTTATCAGCAGGATTTGTTTGACGTCAATTTGAAATAAGCACTGCTTGCTTTGGGGGTAATGGAATCAAACACTTGGCAACTGCACGGTGCAAGTAGATCACTTTTCAGGTGTGGACACTGAGATGGAGAGAGGCTGTGCTCGGGGTTTACCAAAATAAAGCTCCCTTGTACAGTGTGGCACACAGCGCTGGCTCCATGGACAATTGACTTCCTTCCCTATCAACCAGCTACAATGTTTACCTTCTTATTCCAACCATTTCCAAACCATTAAAACTAAGAGGATTAGCATCACATTTCAGCCAAGGTGTACTTTTATTTCAGCAAATACTACTTTCCCTCTCGAAGGGGCGGGGGGATTAAAGGTTCCTTTATGAGGCACACTGTGTCACACAGGTTAAAAAATATATATCTGGTTAAAAGAATATAGTATCGCTGAGTGGTGAAAGCAGATTTTGAAAAGAGTCAAGTTTCAGCATAAATGGTGAAGAAATTATCCAAAGTCAGAAGCAAGGATTTGCTGCCTTGTGAATGCTTGTAAAGGAATCTATAGGGAGCCAGGAGAGCAGGGATTACCTCCACCCTGGGCGGACTGGAGGAACCATGACCATGTTCATTTACCCACTTATGGGGGTCCTAAGACTCCAAGTTTCAAGACTTATTACTTTATCCTGTGGCTTGTTTGCTTTAAGACAGGGTCTTACTGCATATTTTGGAGGTTGACCTTCAACACATTCTCCTGTTTCCGACCTGTCGCTTCTGCCCAAGTGCTAGGATTTGGGACCATGGACTTGTGCTATCATTTCCAGTTTGCTCACTCACTCTTTCTTTTCTTTCTTTTTTTCTTTCTTTCTTTCTTTCTTTCTTTCTTTCTTTCTTTCTTTCTTCTTTCTTTCTCCTTCCTTCCTTCCTTCCTTCCTTCCTTCCTTCCTTCCTTCCTTCCTTCCTTCCTTCTTTCCACTGTTCCCTCCTCCTCTGCTCCTCTTCCTTCAATTTTTAGTTTATCTGTTATTATGTGTGCTATGCATGTGTGGAAGTTGGAGAAGAGCTTTGAGTAAGTGCTTTCCTTTTACCTTGGGTCTTGGGAATCCAACTGATGTCTTCAAGCTAATGTGGCAGGAACTTCTACCCACTGAACTGTCTTCTTTAGCTCTCTACATTTTAAGTTTTGTTTTTTTGTTTGTTTGTTTGTTTTTTTAATGAGAATTTCATAGAAAATCAACTTGAAAAAGTCAAGATTGTGTCATGTCTCCTCAAAACTCACATTCTGAAATTAGGTGGGTTTTTGTTCTTGTTTTTAACATTCGTCTTTTTCAGTTCACAGTCACCTTAAAGATCTATACATATGATCTATAAGATATGCTCTCACAGCCTAAATGCCAACTCAGAATTCATCAGAAACATAAAATCCCAAGGCCCAAGCTAGAGTTGAAATTTTGAAACTCTGGAGCAGGGTCCAGTGACACCTCCCCTCAACCCCAGCTGACTCAGGAGGTCAAGAACAGCTGATTTAGGGCAAATACCTTTCTGCATTAAAATTGTGTTCTCTAAACATTCATATGACCTCCTTAAACTCCATTATTAGCAGAGACGTAAAGAGACAGGGTCTCTAAACTGACGTTAAATAAGTGTATGCGGGTGAATAACGCCCAGGACTGTTACCCTTATAAGGAAGAGTTGAAGCATGTATATACAGAGGAAAGGCCAGGTGAGAACCCAGCAAGAAGGTGCTGCTGCAAGCCAAAGAGACCAGGAGAGACCAATCCATCTACACCTTGATCCTACACTTTGCAACCTAATGGACGTGTGAGAAGACACATGACCATGAAACCACCCATTCTGGTATTTTCATAACAGCAGCTTTAGACCACTAATATATTCTCTTATCACAAAAGGAGATCTGGAGAAAGACAGTAACTTATCCAAAGTCACACATTCTATTAGGAACAGAGCCTCTGCCGAAATCAGCATAGTGAGTAAGAAACAAAATGGGGGCATGTTATGTTTCAATAAGAAAGTAGATACATGAACATTAAAAAAAAATATTTAAGAGAGATAGGGCCAGCAAGATGACTTAGCAGATAAGGGCATTTGCTGCTAATGTGATAACACACTCAATCCCTGGGACCCGCATGGTAGAAGGAGAGAGCTGACTGTTTTAAGTTGTTCTTTGCTACACACACACACAGACAGGCACACACACACACACACACACACACACACACACACACACACACACACAGTAGTTTGAAGGAGAATGGTCCCCATAAACTCCCATGTTTGAATGCTTGATCTCCAGTTAGTGGAATTGCTTGGGAAGGATTAAGAAGTGTGGCCTTGTTGGAGGAGGTGGATCATTAGGGATGTGCTTTGAGGTTTTAAAACCCTTCCCCATTCCCAGTGTGCCTCTCTTTCTCTCTGCCTCCTTCTTGTGGATCAAGATGATAGCTCTCAGCTGTTCCTGCCGCCATGCCTTTGCTTTGCCATCATGGTCTCTAAACCACTGAAACTTGAAAGCCCAATGAAACACTCCTCCCCACCCCCTTTTGACATGTTGCCTTGGCCAGGATGCTTTGTCGCAGCAATCAACTGAGACAAACACTTTAAAATTATGAATAGCAGTGACCTGCTATTCATGCCAAGGGGCCAAATACACATGTAACTGGAATTTTAGGGGGAAAGAGACAATTGAAGGTATGAAAAACACTGGAAGAAAAACATCCAAATAATTTCAAATTTTGATTAAAAAATATAATCATATATATATGCATATTAATAAGCCACAAGCATAAAGAAATCTGGACCCAGTGGTATCATATTAAAACTACATAAAATCATCAATAAAGAGAAACTCTTAAAATGCAACCAGAAAGAAAGAGATACAACACAGTAGAAAAGCAAACCTAGGTGACGGTGGATTTTTCCCTAGAAAAAAATGAATGCTAAGAGACGTCTTAAATGTCTGGGAAACTGATGTCCTAGAACTATCTGCCCAGAAAATACGTTTTCCAAAATTTAAGGCAAAATGGAATTTTGAAAGCATACAAAAACCAAAAGAAAATGACCATCAGATTCACACTGTAGAAAGTAGTTGCAGTGGCTGGATCTTGGTTGTCAACTTGACCATATCTAGAGTTAACTAAGATACAACCTGTGAGAGATTTTATTGATTGAGTTATTATAAGGCAAAGACCCACCGTAAATGAAGGCTGCAGGCAGCACCTTCCAGTTACAGCCCAGTCATTTAAGACATGGAACATGGGACACGGAATATGCAACCCTTCACTGTTTGCCTGTTTACCTTCACTCTTGCTAGCAAGTTCATCTGTCCTGCTGCTGCAGAATTCCTTTGATGAGATTATAACCAGTTTCTTTTGGATTCCAGTGTAGACTGAAGATCAGTGGTGTTCCTAGAATTCTCAAGGCCTTCAGCCTTAGCTTGGAGCAGGAGGAGAGAGCTTACATCTGAGCCACACACACTAACAAAGAGAACTAAGAGAATCTATCATGATGGGAAAACCATAGCATGGCAGTGGGAGGAGGATACTAGATCATCATATTTCTTTTTTTTTTAAGAATTATTTTCTTTTTTTAATTTTAATTTTTATAATTACAGTTTATTCACTTTGTATCTCCCCTGTAGCTCCCTCCTCCCCTCCAATCCCAACTACCTTTCCGTCCTCCCTCCCCTTTCTCAACCTCTATCCCTCCCTCAGTCCACTGATAGGGGAGGTCCTAGTCTATAAGGTCTCACCAGGAGTGGCTGCATTGTCTTCCTCTGTGGCCTGGTAAGGCTGCTCCCCTCCTCAGGGGGAGGTGATCAAAGAGCAGGCCAATCAGTTCATGTCAGAGACAGTCCCTTTTCCCATTACTATGGAACCCACTTGGAGAATGAGCTGCCATGGGCTACCTCTGTGCAGGGGTTCTAGGTTATCTCCATGAATGGTCCTTGGTTGGAGTATCCATATCAGAAAACACCCGTGTACCCAGATTTTTTGGTTCTGTTGCTCTCCTTGTGGAGCTCCTGTCCTCTCCAGTGCTTACTATCTCCCCCTTCTTTTATAAGGTTCCCTGAACTCTGCCCAAAGTTTGGCTCTAAGTCTCAGCATCTGCTTTGATACCCTGCAAGTAGAGCCTTTCAGAGGCCCTCTGTGATAGGCTCCTGTTCTGTTCCCTGTTTTCTCCCTCTTCTTATGTCCATACTCTTTGCCTTTCTGAATGGGGATTGAGCATCTTAGCCAGGGTCCTCCTTGATTAGTTTCTTTAGGTGTCCAGATTTGTGTATGTTTATCCTATATTGTATGTCTAATATCCACTTATGAGTGAGTATACACCCTGTGTGTCTTTCTGCTTCTAGAATACCTCACTCAGGATGCAGATTATCATATTTCATCCTCACACAGGAAGTAATAAGGAAAGCAGAAGGAAAAGGAGGATGAGAGTAGAGGGAGGGAGAACAGGAAGTGGAACAAGGCTCTAAAAAAGGACCTGCCCTGGTAACATACTTCCTCCAGCAAAGGTTCTACCTCCTAAAGTTTTCATAACCTTTACCAAGCAGGGAACCAAGTGTTCAAACACATGAGCCTATAGAGACATTTCATTGAGGTAGTGTGGCACAAGGAAGTCATTGGGGCCAGCAACCCTCCTGGTAGTCACTCAGCTCTGTGACCACAGGGCACGTGCTGAACCCTGCTTGAACCCAGGCATCAATTACAGACTCCCAAACAACCAGGTTGCTAATGGGTGCAAAAAACCCATCCCATGTCCCTGTGTCTCCAGAGTTTCATTTCTTTAAGAAACAACCTCCCCATGGCAATGTCACATTGAAAACCAGAACATCTCCTTAAGAAACAAAGGTCATCTTACATGGAGCCTGATCCCCAAGGTAGGAAAGGGCACCCCACCCCACATTTCTTGGACCACTCTGGCTGCTGCGAGGCAGGTTGTCTTCATGGCTCTTCTCCATGGGGCTATTAGCTGGCATTGACCTATCTCAAGGCATGTTTCTCCAAGGTACCAAGTTAGCTTCCGAACAAGATGTTCCCCTCCCATCACAGCTGAAGAGCCCACTAGAATCAAGGGGTTCCAATGTCCTTCCCCTCCACATGCCAGGCCTAGGGACACTTACAGGAGAGGACAACTGAAACAGACCCGGGAGAGGCCCAGATCCACATCCACAAGGGCGTAGAGGGATTTTATAACGAAGGTGACTTCTGGCTACAACCAGCAGAGGCTGGAAGGAACAATAAGAACCCTGTTCCTGGCGTGTGTCCTCATCTCATTTAAGTCCCTGCAGTCCCGGGTTACACCCTGGCAGCACCCACGGTGGTGGAATGGGAAAGGCCTCTCAGAATAGCTCTGCATCCTTCCAGGGGATCACACAGCCCAGGATGAGAGCTGGTGGCCAGGTTAAAAGCTACCGACGGCAGCTGCATGTCAATCATGTACCCAGCCACATGTCAATCATGCATCCATTCACTCATCTTGCTACCAAGCAAGCGCCCACCCTTACCATGTCAGGTTGGAGAAACGCACAGAACAAAGCTTGCTCTTGGGTTGTTGAGATGGCTCGGTGGGAAAGGTGCTTGCTACCAAGTCTGATGTTCTCCAAGACCCACACGATGAAAGGAGAGACCCAGCTGCAGCAAGTTGCCCTCTGACCTCTACATGTGCTCCATGGCATACACAGACCGTACACACACACACACACACACACACACACACACACACACACACACCATATACACAAATTAAAAAGTAAACTGAAATTTCATTTTTAAAAGCCTGCTTTTATACCTGGTGGGGGGAAAAAAACAGTGACCAGTAATTGCACAGAGAAATGTACAGTTACAAACCATGACGTGCAGTGGAGAAGTGGGTGAAAGGCCCTGGGGCCATGGCACAGGTGAAATAACTGCACTACTAATTAGACCACTGCCTAGCACCAACAGCTTGCTCAGTGACCGTGGGGTGACTTTGATGTTGGTCTACCAAGGGAGCCGGCAGCCGGTGTGTCTGTGTACAACTGCCAGGGCTGTGAGGCAAGAGCAGGGGAGAGGGCACAGAAACAGGAGGGGGCAGGCATTGAAGGGAGAGGGTGTACAGGTACACACACATACAGAGAGAGAGGAGAGGGATGGAGGGGAAGAAGGAGAAAGGGAGGAAAGGAGAGGAGAGGAGAGGAGAGGGGAGGAGAGGAAGAGAGGAGGGGAGGGGACAGGTGGGGAGGGGAGGAGGGGAGTGGGTTTGTAGAAAGAGAGAGGAGTGTGCAGGCACACAGAGCTCAGAGCCTGACAAGCCTCTGATTCTGCCCAAATGATAACTTGCTGAGGGAAATGACCTTGCAGCCTCCAGGCTTTTCATCTAATTGCAAACCAGGCAACCTTAGCCACAGCTAGATCTGCAGATAGCCAACACTGTCATCGCCTTCCCTGGCCTGGCTGGCACCTGCCCTGCTTCATACCCTAGAGCAAAGGCACAGATGTGCCTTCAGAAGGACACCCGGTCTCTGTGCTTCATGCAGTACCTAGAGCCTTGTGACCGTCTGAGCAGAGAACCCAACAGGGAACATGGGTCTTAACTCAGACCCCAGGGGGCCAGCAACTTAACACAGGAGCACTGCTTGAGGGCACAAAGGCACTATGACAGCCTCCTGCAAGGCTCTAGGGAAGAGTTACCAGTGTCCTGTGGGACTCAAGCATGGGGACCACAGGAGAGTTTCAGAGATGTCTGGGAACGTAGTCTGGCTTTCCCGTTAGAAGGCGTAGACTGCGTTGTTGTACCATGCCGCTTCCCCCATCTACAAAGATGAGCGTGGCTCCCAGGCGGCAGGAGGAGATGCTCAGGAGCAGAGTCTGGATTCTGAAGATTGGCTGGTCCTTGGGTCGAGAACCATTTTCAGCATCAGGAGACCACTTCCACCTCTGCATGCTCTTTAAGACCCCCCCCCCCCATTCTCCATTATGTAAGATACACACACACAGTGTGGAAGAAGCAAAGGAATAAAGAAGAGAGTGGCCCTCGCCATCAATGTCAAGGTGATGTGAGAAATCTCTCCAGACCAGGTACAGTCTTATCCAGACACACTGTGCATCTGTTTGTGAAATTGGACCCTACAGTGTGGCCTGGTAAAATGTAGACATTTTCCCTCTGTGGAATATACTTCTGCAGTATCGTTTTCATGGCCGCATCATGTAGCGAATTTATTGGTCACAGTTCACTTAACACACTCCCTGTTATACAGCATCTAATTTATTTCCAAACTTGATGTCCTACAAGGAGCATCCTTCAAGCTACACAAGTACACTTTAGGCTGGGGATGTGGCCCCGGTGGTAGCGTGCTTGACTAACATGCAAAGGGTGCTGGGATTGGTCCTCAGCACTGCATAAACTGGACAAGGTTGAGTGCCTGTAATCTCAGCACTGATAGGAAATGAAGGCAGGAGAATCGAAAGTTCAGCTACATAGGAAGCTCAGGGCCTGCATGCATATATACATACATACCTATACATATGCATGTATATATTTACATAGTACATACGGGCATGCACTTTGAGCTCTTTTGTAAGAGCCCAGAAGTTCACTAATAACCACTGGAAGGGGCACAGAGTCCATCTCCGCATTTAGTGTCGCAGCCATAGTTCTGGGTCAGGGCACTGGTGAGGTTCTACTGGAAAGATGTCCTTATTTTGGAGGTATCATTAACTCTCAAGAGTATTTCAGCAAAGAGTCCTTCAGTTTAGTCCCTCATGAGCAAATTTCAGCATTAGTTCAATTAGAACTGCCTTTGATTGGCATGCCCACCTCCATCACATGGCTAAGTATCTATTGAGTGTCTCTTAGAAAGAGCAATGACACACACATCTTAGTTCAGGCTGAGCGGGAGCCTAACACCCTTTTGACTCTGGTACTCACTAAGTTATGGTTAACAGCAGCTTCATTTTGTTTCTAGAAAGTTCTCCTTGCTCTTTTGATCAATGGGGCCAAATGCAGTGGCATGACTTCAGGAAGACTGAAAACTGTTTAGTTATTATGACAGTGCCTGAACTTTCCTTTGTGTCCCTGAAGGTGATGTATCTGAGCAGGCTAGCCTGGACCTTGGAAGCCAAGCCTAAGCCAAATGAGGAAGGAGTTTACATTTCTAAACATCAGCTATAGAGAGAATAACAAGAAGGATTATACTCCAAGGGAGCAAGTGAACCACTCAGAAGTTTCAGTGAACGATCTTGTAGAATTCTGGCCAGCTCAGGCTAGCCCCAAACACTGTCTTAAATCACAGGCCTCCCTTTCAACTCACTGGATGAGTCCTATGGCCCCCATCCCTGCAAATGGGTCCTGTTGCTTGCACTAACGTCATTTCTTGGGGTTTTCAGGGGTTCTATATCTCTCTGCAAGAAACAGCACTTGGCCGTTTGACAGATACACCACGACTATGCTCAGGAAAAAAAAATGGGAAAGGACACAAGTAAAAATAAAACTAGGTAGGAGGAAGGTGGCTGTGTTTCCAGAAGCTCCGGCAAGCTGACAGGTCTCAGGGGAGGCAGAATAGAGGCAATACCAACTTCACAGGCTCTAGAAGTGAAGGGTGAGTCAGTCTGTCCCAGGCCTCAGAAGGCATGATAGCAGTACTTGTCTCGCTGGCTCCATGTCCTGGGGTGGACACTGTAATGAGCCATGCAGATTCTCTCAGAGTCAAGGTGCTTTGTGATGTTTGAGTGAGATGTCCCCTAGAGTCAGGACACCTGAAGACTTAGCTCCCAGCAGGTGGCTATTTGTGAGGCTTCAGAGGTGTAACCTTCCTAGAAGAAGTGTGTCACTGGGGATAGGCTTTGAGGTTTCAAACCACTGGGGGGCACTTTGTGTTTGTGCTCTGTTTCCTGCTTGTGGTCCGAGATGTGAGTCCTCAGCTGCTGTTCCAGCCGCTGAGGTACTGATGCCAGATGCCTCCTTTGCTCTTTGGGACTTCCAGTCCAATAGGCAACTCCCTCTCACTTCCCCAACTCTGATGGTGATGGACTCTTATCCCTCTGGAATGGCAAGTCCAAAATAAACCTTTCCTTTCATAGGTTACTTGGCCATGGTGTTTTGTTACAGGAATAGAAAAGTAACTTATATAGTCCTCATTCTCCCTGCTGTGAGAAGTGCCTCTTCTGGACCTATCCTCTGCCAAGGGGACTTCTTCAAGCCAGATGAAACAGAAACTTGGCAGTCCCTAAGTAACAGCCTGGATTCTCATCCATCCCAGAATTTGGAAGAAACAAATGACAAACAAACAAACAATGAACATCACATGTAGGCCTTGCTCTCTGGTCTCCATGGGAGGATTATCTTTAGTGTCTTCATGTTTCCATGTGTCTTAAAAGCAGGGGTACCTAACAGTCTTTGTTTTGGACTCTTCACTATTTTGCTGCAGATAGCCTTATATGGGCAAGAGCTCCGCAGGCTCTACAAATAGGTCTGTAGACTAAATAGTATAATGGTACAATTCAAAAATGGTGCCAACTTTGGGGCAAAGTTCAAGTGAGCTTGTAGCCCATGATAAAACCCTAGGTGCCTGAGGAGCGCACCCTTCTTTCTCTCCTTATCTACATAGGGCATTTCAGTCCACATTCCTCTACTCTCTGGGAATTATGAGAGATATTCCATGCCAACAAGATAACCTGGTTACTGTTTTTGCTGTAAATAATAAACTGTTTTTTTCTCCCCAGAGCCGTGTGCCTTCTCCCAGCATTTTTAACACTGTAGCAGACCAACTTGTTAACATGTAAGTAGGATAAAATCTCAGACTCCCTACGGTTCTTTGGAAATTCCCCATTCAGAAGCAGCATTTGCATTTTGGACTGGAAATCCCAAAAAGCAATACACAGGATGGTATTGCCTATGACAATGACAGCTGTGAACTCATCTCCTTCAGCCCTTCCTCTACCATTAGTTACCCAGAAGGAACACAAGACAAGAGGGGGAAAGAAAGAGTTCTTAGACAGGCAAGCACAAGAAGTGCAGTAAGGGTGATGATGGCATCAATGAGGACAGGGCGAGTGATGGTATAGGACAATGACACCTCGGCTGACGGTGGTGATGGCAGTAGGAACAGTCATGTGAAATATGAGAAAGGCTATACATGCACACTGACTTGGCATTCATGCCATACCTGTGAGGTCTCTAACTACGTGTGCCCCCTTCAAAAATCTGTGATTAGCTGCAGAAGGTCAAGCCAGGCAAGAGTGCACAAGACCTGCACAAGGCCAAGCCAGGCAAGGGTGTAGCCTGGATGGGGTGGGGCCTCAGAGGAGGAGCTGTTGGCAGTTGATGGCTGCTGAGAAAGGGAGAGTCACGGCCCTGCATAGATAAATAGAGCCGTGGCAGGATGCTCATGTCTCAGTGGATGGCCCACACAGATACGTATATGGGCAGCATGAATTGAACTCATGGAGTGAATAATAGCAATTAAGAGGAGGACTGATGTTGAAAGGGAGATGAGGTGGAGTCGCTAAGGGGAGTGGGTGGGAGGTAATGGTAACTGGCTATGAAAGCTATAAATATATGAAACTTGCAAAGAATAAAACATGCTATTTTTCAGAAGTCTTTCTTCTATTTCCAATGTGGTCTGCTCTATCCACAATGCCTACAGTGCAGCCTTTAAACCCCCCAGGGCCCTGACTCTGCTACACTTTCTAACCTGCATTTATCAACTTCTATGCTGTGTGCTTTGAGGATGCATTGTGTTTATTGCTTCTGTTGGCTTGCTCCAGCTAGAACAGGAGCCCTGGAAGGGATCTGTGTGCTTTGCTCGCTAGTGTGTCCCACACAGATGAAGAATGCTTGGTCCTTTTAGATCTTCAGTAAATAGAAGTTCAGCAAATGGGTGAATGGACTTGACTTTATGCATCTGGGTAAATGTTACAACTTTAGATCTCACAGCCATTCAGATAAGAGCTCTGGTAGCTTCTATGGCTTAAGGCATTTCTGAAATGCTGGGGCCTCCATGGATGTGAGAACATTAATCTCCCTCTGTGACCTGACATAGCCATAATTTTACTTTGTCAACTGTTTCAGCTTAATTTTATTCCTTAATCACTCACTCATTCATTTAATCAATTAAGACTTTTCAAGGCCTCCTCAGCCTAGACACTCAAAGCTTTAGGAAGGTTCCTAACAGATGCCAGGACCATGTGCAAACAAGGGTGGTACTCAGTTCAGAGAAGTTCTAAATTTCTGACAGGAGAGAGGTGTGTTAGGGAGAGGGAGACCAAAACTGTCTGGGTGTCTTCCACTCTTCAGCAGGTAAGAAGTTCACAGAATCTGAAAACCCTTTGTGTCTGCAGGGTTGGGGTCCTTGGATAATACAAGCCTTTGTCCTGGATTTCTTTCTGTTGCTGTGATAAATATCATGACCCAAAGCAACCCGGCTTAACTGTCCTTATCACAGTCTCTCACTAAGAAAAGCTAAGGCAGGTACTCAGGCAGGAACCTGGAGATAGGAACTGTTGCAGATGCCACGGAGGGGTGCTGCTTACTGGCTTGCTCTTTATGGCTTGTTTAACCTGCTTTCCCCAAACAACCTGCCCAGAGATGGTATCACCCACAGTGAGCCAGGCCTTCCTGCATCAGTTCCCTACAGATTTGCCAACAGGCCAATCTGATGAAGGCAATCCTTCATCTGGGTTCTCTATTCCCATGACTCCAGTTTGTGTCAAGTTAACAAAAGCTAACCAGCCCAGCCTGGAAGAAAGTGATCCTAGCCACCTCCATCCCTGGTTCCAAAGTAGACCCAAGAATTTCTTCTCTTTCTTTTCCAACCTCCCTTCTTTATAGACCTCCTTTGCATATGCAGAGTCTCTCTCTTTAAAATAAATAGATCACTGTCTCATTTACATATTAAATTTGTACATCCATATCAGAACAGAGGAGGTGGAAAGGCAGAGTTCTGGGTGCACAGTAGAATATTCAACCCAACAGTAAAATGTAGATAAAGAGTCAGTGCTCTGAGCTGAGTATTGGAAGACCAAGATAGCTCAAGACATGGCCTGGGTACTGCAGGGGGGGAGGGCTTCTAAAAAAGACTCTCAGAACAACCTGACAGTGTTTGAGCTTGTGCATTGTTAAGAGTATGTTTCCATTCAGGAATCCCAGATGATATACAGGAAGGTGTTTTTGAGAGAAGAACAATTTGAAGTTTGCCAAGCAGGGAAGTTTTAGGAGGGTCCAAAGAGGTGAAAAGAGCCAGCCTATCTATTAGTCACTTTTCTCATTGCTATGACAAAATAGCTGGCAGAAATAACTAAAGGAAGAAAGGAAAGATTTAATTTGGCTCACAGTTTGAGAGTACAGTTACATACTTTCTCTCCTTTATTTGGTCCAGGACTCCAGACTATGCTAGGATAAATTCACATATAGGCTAGGTCTTCCACTCAATCTAGATACGTCCTTAAAGGTGCTCTCAGAAGTTTGTCTCTTAAGTGATTCTAGATTTGACAGTCAGGATTAACTATCACAGCCTATATGGCCTGTGGCCCAGAAGGATGTTGGCTTGCCTGGTTCAGAAGATGCTCATCTGATGGAGTGCGAGCACATGGGTTTTGGGCAGGAAGGATGCCACACAGGCTCCCAGAAGGTGTTTGAGTTGACCTGGAGCTCACTTACTGCTTCATCCTTGGGAACTAGCCCAGGATGTAATGGTACTTAGTAAATATTGACCCAAGTAAATGAGGACTGAAGTGAGGCACAAGCTTGTCACACAGAAAAGCTGCACAGTGTCAGTCCCCCTGCTAAACTCAAGCTCCCTAGGGACAAAGGTGGGTCTCCGCTTCTGCAGAGCCTGTGTCTAGCACCAACCCGGGCCCTGATGTCTCTCTTTACACTTGTCTAGCTGAAGTTGCACAAACTATGGTAGGTTCTGGGAGACATGAGGGGCAACTGGTGGCATCATTCAGAGAAGACAATAAGGAAGCCAAGCTCTTGTACCAACTGTGAGGTCCTGAGAGGAAACACACATGTGTGATGATCTTGGGTCATGTGATTAGAGTGAGCTGGACAAGGTTATGGACCTGTGACAGCTTCTCTGCAGGCAGGGTACATGATGGGTCATCTGTCTATACTTCAGATTTCCTCCTTTCGTCCTAAACAAAGCAGGTTAGAAATTAGCTTAAAGAGAACACCAGTCTAAGGATCAGGTCTTATTGTATTCAACTGCTCATTGAGCTCTGGTTCAAGGCTCCTAGTCAGCCTTGAACAAGAAAGAAGTGTCGCTTAGAGGAAACAGGAAATCTCTATGCCCTTACAACGGGTTTGATGCTTGTGGCAGTAGACAGGACTCCCTAACCCTTAGTCAGAAATAAGCTAACACTATCCCCAAATTCTCTTCCCTGAAAAAAGAGGAATAACAGACCCAGGGTACCCTGGCAGGATTCTGTGACCCCTCAAGGGTCTGGGTGAGAGTCTGATGTGGGGAGGTACATACTCTGCCTCTTGGAGTGGACATCTCCTCCACCAGACTTAACACTAACAAATATGGATGCTGCTGCTCCACTGACTAAGGAAGTTAGCCCAAAGGTAAGAAGTAATTATAGGAGGGTGGCAGGACCGGAGCTCAAAGGCATGGCATCTTTTAAGAGCTGAGTTGCTATTTAGGCTTCCCTGGTAGGTAGGATTCAGAAACCTGAACAGAGTGCTTCTGATGGGATGGAATGGCAAAGTGTGGTGTTTCTGATGCTTAGACAGCATTATGGTCTGAAAGAAGGTCATTATGAGTCTCTGGAAAAACAGGTTGAGTTTGGGACATGTGTTAAGAACTTTGTGGTAGTTTCCCCAAATGGGAAGCCACTTGTGGCCATTCATCTGCACTGCCTGTCAAGTATAGTAATGGAGACCTGAGCCCTGATGAGGAAGAACTGGTGCTGGGTGTAGAAGTCAGTCAGTGGACTTTCTTGGTGTTCATCTAGAATCAAGGTAAAAGCCGAAGGTTGGCCAGGATGAGCAGGATCTGAAGACCAACATGGCTGCAAGGCTTTCTGGATGGGGTGTTGGAGAGAACTAGCCTGTGAACAATGCAAATTCCATCTTTACTAGACTACTTGTGCCTGTTTGCAAGAGTGAAATCATTGTCTGGCTTGTTGACTCTTGACACTCCCTCATAGAAGGAAGAAGTGGGGAGGGTCATTGGAGCCTTCCCTGAGATTTGAGCTGCTCTTCTTACCATAAGTACGAAATTCTTCCCTAATTGCATGTGGCATCAGGGTCTTGGGAGGTGACGTATAAGCTGGGGGTGGTGTTAATTAAAGGGGGAGCTCTATCTATGTGACCATAGGGAAGCCATTATCCATACTAGGGAATGATCTTCCAGTGCAGCTACCATAGACTCACCCATACTTCCGTGGGCACCCTTTTGCCAAAGCTCTGTAAAATCTCCATGGTTCCCCATGTTGATCTTGGGTGAATTTGTAGCTGAGTTTGTCAGAAGCCTATAAGAAAGGAAGTGTCATTATTTATGCCTTCCCAGGGAAGGCATTCTCAATGGTAGGGAAAATCATCATGAAGTCAGAGCCCTAACTTGACATTTCCATCTCCCATTTCGTGTCCTTACTTCTCACAGGGCATGCAGAAGACAGCGGACTGTGGCCCTGCCCCCACTGCTGGCATCATGCTCACCTCCAGTGGAAGTGCCACTGGGTCTTACAGCGGGAACTCCCATCTCCCTTCTGCTCTTTCCCCTTCACTTTCTCAATTGGACACATATAATTTATGGTCTGTGATATACAGCCCTTCAGAATTGATTTTTGTACTCAACTGTTGTAGAACATTTTTGATGGACTAATGCCTCTGGGTAAGATATTTTTTTGTTATTGATGTATGGGGGTGGGCTTTTTGTCCCCATATTGCAAAGCCCCCTGGCCAGGGGTCACTTTCTGGTCCCCTGTAGCAAGAGCACTCAGCCAAGGGCAAGGCAGCCTATTGAACTAAAGAAAATATTAATTTAAGACACTGTTTCCACATGAAATTACAAGAGCTTTCAGAAGCCCTCGTTAGTTTGATTCAGGGCTGAGCACCACGGTGTGTCTTGAGGCTGAGATTGGCCACGGCACAGAAAGTTTGCTGGCAGGGAACTAGAAAACATTTGGTCAAGGACTCTAGAGCTCCTACCCCTCCACAGGAATTTCCAGTTGATTTGCCTGGGAAATCTCATGGAGACAGGAAAGCAAAATACCCTTTTTCTTATCTTTGATATCAGGACCAGGGAGGCAGTTATCAGGTCCGTAATTCCTGGAGTTGCAATTGGGCTATGTGGTCTGCCACACTTGAATGCACTTACGGAGCTCTTGGAAGTGATGAATATTGACACTTCCTAAAAAAAAATAGGAATCCTGTTGCCATCTTCTATGTGACATTCCATCATAGCTCCCATTTATCAAGTGCCTCAAAAGACCTAGACTCGTTTTACAGATTGACCAGTGGTAGCCAGGCCAACAAAGTCATTCACTTAGGAAGAGGGTTTAGAAGATAAGAGCCTGGAAGTTTGTGATCCAAAGTGCACATTGTCCTGTTGTACCAGGCTGCAGAGGGCAGGAGCTTGAGGCTAGGACAGCCTCAGTGTACCTTTCCAGACAAGTTCATGTGACGGAACTCAGCCAACTTCCGATTCTATCCGGTGCCTGTGACCAGTGCTGGGTACAGTTTGGTCTTGGGGATACAATCCTAAAGGTTGGCTGGCATTCTCTGATGGCTGTTGGCTTCCTATGGAGCCAGTAAGCAAAACACACATTCATAAGGTATCATGCTCCAGACGTCTATGTGTGTGTGTGTGTTGTATATATGTGTATATTTGCAACCATGCTCTGTGATGTTTGCATGCGTGTACACACACATGCTCATGCACATGTGGAAGCCAGAAGGTGACATATCTTCTTCCCACCTTTTTTCTTGAAATGGGGTCCCTCACTGAACCTGAGACTTACCGATTCCGAAAGGCTGCTAGCCACTGGCCGGCAAGCCCCAGGGTTCTGTGCCTGGCTTTTTCCGTGGGTACTGGGTATCTGAACGTGGTCTTCATTCTGATGTGGCAATCACTTTACTCACTGGGCCATCTCATCAGCCCCTAACACGTCTTAATGGGCTGTGACACTAGTTTCTTCTTAAAATTAGAAAGAAAAAAATGAATATGTGAATCAACAAATCATGGATACATAATCAAAAATCTAGCCACTTTATATGCATATGTACAATCTAGCCAGGACTATGAATACATACATACGTGTGTGTGTGTGTGTGTGTGTGTGTGTGTGTGTGTGTGTGTGTTTTGTGGGGGGGGGGAGTCTGGGAAGGCAAAAGCTCATGGGACCCCGAAAGATCCTACTTAGGCCGATTGGAGATATAGGATTTTCAGACATTTCTATAATGCTCTGCCTAAGTACCCCCTATCAACTTGACCTTTACCAATCACACCAAGAGGAGAAGTTGATCTTGAGGGCACCAGCAGAGACAGAGCTCCAAAGGGTCCTACCTCCAATAGAAGGGACATTATGGTCACCTCATAACCATCTCCATAACCATCTCCATGTAATAACATCTCAGAGATCTCCCATTCCCAACCCCTCATTTACAACTGGCAATACAGAGGCCCCCGTGGGGAAGGCAGCCCAGCCACGTGGTGTTCTCCAGTCATCTCTTATCCCTAGAGTCCTTTTCCCTTTTATATCCCTGCTTGCAGATTAGCCCCATGTGCCATGAATCTTTTGGCCACTGCAGTCTGGGCTCACCTGCAGATTCCCTGGCAGACAGCACACAACAAAGCCAGTCCCTGCCTTTCATCCCCTGCCTGCCTTCGGTTCCCTGCCAGGAGGAGCTCTGAGTCCAAATGCCCTTGAGTCTGCTTGGGGAACACAGGCTCCGGTGACATAATCAGGGACAAGGCACTTTCTCCACAGGTGCCATTTATTTTCAAGCATCTGCTCGATCCCCATGGAGGGATGAAAACCACAGTGTCAACTGCCTTCTACTCAGCCCCATCGGAGGCCGGTGGGGTCTTAACATCAAAGCATTCTACATATTTATCATTCCTTTCTCCGCATTAAGCGAAGACATCTGACGGGCACACAAAAGCGCCATAGTCTCCACTTGGACTCTAAAAAGGCATCAGCAAGTTCAAACCCAAGCTGAAAATTCCCCCCAATAGGTATATTTTCTTTCCTGGGAAACTGGGGGGGAGATTATCACTTAGCATCCTCTCCAGAATCAATTTGCGTCCACTTAGCAGTCACTTCCGTTACAAAATAAAGGCGTTTATGGTTTGCCGATGCAGGATTTAGTAAGTGACACCCGGGGAGCACTGATGAGAACATTTCTGAGGCAGAGAGTGGGATAATAGACAACACGCTTGTCTCTGGGCTGACTCGGCACCCCCTGAGGAGCGATCATGCTTCTGCTTTGAAATATAACAGGAACACTGAGAAAGTGTAGACTCAAGAATGATGTGACAAAGAGAAATATTCAACCCTGGCCATGCTTAGCATCTTTAAGCTCGCGCTGAGAGGAAGACAGCAATCCAGGGTTTTAGGGCGGAAAGGCACACAGTTGTTCCTGGAAGAAGATCTGAACCAGAGACCCGCTGCTGTCCTGCGTGAGCCCTTTCTCTCTCCCCCTTCAAATGCTATCTTCGATACTTGTGTCTGCTTAGTTACACGCATCAATGAAAGGCAACAACCCCTGAGTACTGTGAAGGGAGGGTTGATTTTTCTTTTGTTTGCCTATGCTGGGGAACTCCAGTGGATTGAATCCAGCAGGTGCAAACCCTACCATGGTGGCTCACCAACTCCAGGATCCGAGCACTGTGCTTCAGTGCTGTGACTCCATTCTCTGCTCATCACGGGGACCAAGTTTTCCAGGTGATGGACACAAGCTAAGAGTTTTACACAGGCACCTGGCTTCTTCAAAAAGGCTATTTTTAAATACATTCCCGACAAGAGCACAGCCACTATGGCTCCTCAAGGGATGGTATGGATGGCCAAATCCAAGTGCGGTCTTTTCCCTTAACAGAGCGGAAGTGGAGTTGGGGACAGAAAGTCGCCAGTCTGCCTTAACTCAGCAGGTTCTGCACCCAGCCTTGTTCCATACCCAACCACTAGCGTTCACTCGCCTTGGGTAGGCACCTCATCGCCATTTCTCTGAGGTAAGGAACTTGTGTACCAGGTCCTGGCAGAAGGGCTTCCCTAAGAGACTCAGCTTAAAGCGGTTGCAGAACAGGACTAAAGGCTGTTTTTGTGTCTTTGGTGGGAGTCTTCTCACTGGGCCCTTCTCCCCAAGGAGGTCCAGTCAGATGCTTAGCCATGAGTGGACTGGAATATGGAAGCATGCACAGATCACACAGCAGAGTAAGCTGTCACCCAGTGGCTGGTTGTCACTATCCATGCAAGCATGTGATGAGCGTTAACTAGGCATTTGTGTAAGGTGGAGGAGGAGGTGGTCAGTTTCACAGATAACCAACCAGAGAAGACTAGCACATGAGAGAGAGGGGGACATTGAAGGCTAGGCAGGAGCTGGAGGTGAGCATGTTCTCTTGGAGAAGAATCTGAGAAATTCTGCTCGGGTCTTCAGGGAAGGCTGAGGGGTGTGGTTGGGTTGGGGGTGGCTGAGGATGAAGCTCATCAGAAGGATAAAGAAAAGGTGTCCCAGGAATGGCAGGTGCAAAGGGCCAGAGGCAAGGGTGAATCTACCTGCCTGGAGACTAGGCAAAGAAAGTATAAGTAAGAGTCACAAAAGCTTGGGAATGTGGTAATAGAGAGGTCCCCAAACCATAGCAACACTGCTAGAGACATTTTACTCCTCAGTCCCAGGTCATATAAGCGGCTCAGACAACCCTCTTCCAGCTGAAACATGCAAAGGCCTCCAGGATTTCAGAGGAAGGAGGCAGCTGTGAGGACACACCAACTCTAAACTGCTTCTGCCTGAAAGTGTCACATGTCACTTTCTCGACTAGCCCATTGGCCAAAGCATCTGATAAAACCCCACTCTAGCTGCAAGGGATGCTTGGAAATACAGGGAAAATCAGTGCAAGTATATTCAGTGAGCCTTACAAGATCTGTGTGTGTGTATGTCTATATACATGTAGGTACACGTTTGTCTGTGAAAGCTGCACATACATATAGAGGCCAGAGAACAACATTAGTTGCCAGCCCTAGGTTCCACCCACTTTATTTTTTGAGCCAGAGTCTATCATTGGCTTGGGGGCTCACCATGTGGGCTAGGCTGGCTAGTCAGTGAATCCCAGGAGTCCTCCTGGCCCTACCTTCCCAGCAGGAGGGCTACTAGAGCATGCCACATACTGACCTTTTTTACATGGTTCCTTTTTTATATGGTTTCTGGGGCTCTAACTTGGGTCCTCATAATTTCAAAGCAAGCACTTCCCTGAGCCTCAGAGGAGTACCTGATCAAGGTCACCCAGAGTGTATCACCAGGCTGTGCTTCCCTTTCTATTCTGTAACTCCCCAGAGATTCCCAAGTGCTCTGGCTAGCCAGGGCAAGGACACCACTCATTCCTGCAGACACAGCAAAGAAACTGAAGGCATGCCCTACCTAGAACATAGGCAGACACAGCAGGGGAGTGTACCCCGTCTTCCCCCAAAGGAAATGGACTCCAGGCTTGCCTCAGTTTCCCCAGCGTGTGCTGGTCTCACCACTCCCCACAGGGGAAACCCAGCCCCTGCAGTCCAGCTGTTCATGTTCAAACCCCAGCTCTGGAACTAACTAGCTGGGTAGCCTTGGGCAAGTTACTGACATTCTCTGTGCCTCAGCCCTTTACCCATAAAATAGAGAGTATTTTTGTCACCTATCTTCTGTTAGATACCAACAACCAGTTTTCAGTGTGCTGGCTGCTCTGGAAGGGCCCTCAGCTTCGTATCAATTTTGACCTTCACCTCATGCCTTGGGTAGGTACTTTACTAGCCCATTTTACAGACAAAGAATTTGAGGCCTATTAGGAAAGGGGCAGCTGATTTTGGAACTTGAGCCTATATGGAACAAAAAGTTGCTGCTTTTCCCGTGATGTTCTGAGACATTGGCACTGCACCTAGGGGTCAGGCTTATCTGGGGACTTGGGTTTCAGCTATGGGGCTTTGGGGTAGAATCGCAAATCCCAGATTCTCTGATGCAGAGGCCAGTGACTCCTTCTCTGAGGACTCAGTCTTTCCATGTCCAGGCCCAAGTGTTTGGGCCTTTCTCCTCAGGTTCTCACTAAACAGAACCCTCTGGTGACCTTCCTTATTTTTTCCCATTGTTCCCCTACTTTGCTGGGCTTCTCCACACCTCTTTAAAATGTGCAATTACCAATAATTCCCTTTGTTGCACCCAAATGCGAACCACCATCTTAAATTATTAAATAGAAGTGTTTCTGAAATATTTTATCTTGACATGTATCTCCGGAGTCAAATGACCCCGGGCAGTGTTCATAATTAATTTCATCAAAAGGGGGGAAAAAGTGCTAGCAAGGGACTCCCTGAATGACCTGTCCTGGAGAAATACAGCTGGCACTTGGCTCTCCTCTTTCCCTCACCTTCCATCCTATTTCCAGGAAGGGGTGCTGGCAGAACAAGTCAGTCCTTGGGATCCCAGGATTGCAGGCCTCGGGGGAACCTCTGTGATGCTTTGATGGTTTGAACTAACTCACTCTTTCTACGATGGAGGAAACAAGACCTGGAGAAATGGTGACCTGCCCGAGGCGGCAGAGATAGAAGGCCACCACACTGAGCCTGCTGGAAGCCTTGCCGTCCAGGCACCGGCAAGGGCTGAAGCGGCAGGTTCAGCTTCCTTCTGATCTGTGCCCTTCAGGCCCACAGGAGTTCATTTAAAGGAGTAGGAAAGACAAGCCTGCTCCTTAACATAGAAAACGCCCCGAAACAAAGAGCTTTTTGTGCCCCTCCCCCACATGCCAGAGAGAAAGAGAGATTAAGTTTGAGGAGTCACTCCCAATCAGAAAGCCACCATTTAATTACAATGCGCAGGAAATTACAGAGTGAATGGGCAGACGGGTGATAAGGGACTGCCTTAGGATGACAGGCCTGAAATCCAAGCACTTCATCACAGAGCTGCGTATCACAAGAGGCTGTCTGGAAGGCTGACAATCTGATTGTACTGTCAACTCAATTCATAATTAATATATTTATCAAATTAATTACTGAAAATATCTCCCCAGCGCTCGCCACAAAAAAACAGTGGCTAGCTTCATGGAGGGCTGGCTTCGTTTTCTGCTAATAACCCTTGCTGTCAGTTTAATGAGGGTAGAGCGGCCTCTGTTTTGCCTGCCTGACAGACAAATTGCCCTCTTACGGGGAATGATCCCTAGAATTTAAGAGAAGAAAAGAAATATGGCATTGTTTGGTGACAGCCGCAATCGTGGGCTTGTCTCGAAAACTTTGCATCAATTCTAACATACAAGAAAGGGAGGGTGGGGCTCCTCTTGGCAGTTAGATAAATACTTTATGAATTCCTGACTGATTTCTTCATCAGAGGCTCCACCGAAGGCCGGCTCCTCTGAGCCACTACCGGAATCTGCCAGTTGAGGTTTAGATTTAGGGACTTCAGAAGAGATTCCTGCAGGCATTTTGTAAGGAAGAGAAATCCACACTCCAAGGATGGCAATGTGAAATGAGATGCTTTTGATCAGTTCCCTTGACCGTTTGATCTCTGGGTGGAACGGTTGTGGTTTTTCCCCCCCTTCTGGGGGAAAGATCCAGGCCATGAGATGGCTTCTCGGGGAACATCCCATAGGCTTCTGAGAGCTATCTGGTGAACCCCGGATGGCCTGCCACCACTATAGTGGCTGTGTGCTGGGTATTCAGGATGCTGAGCATCTGGACCTGCACCCAGCCACTGGGCAAAGCTAGCTGCAAGACTCCACGGGCCCTTACACAAGCGGTGATGCGGGGTCAAGGAGCTGTGGGAAGCCTGAACCTTGGCTGGCTGCAGTGGTGATCCCAGAGCACAGTGCTCATCCCTGTGGGACTGGAAATGGCAGTGGAGCCACCAAAGGGGACACTGTGGGAACGAGCATCCTGGCTGAGCTGGTGGCTTCCTAGAAGAGTCAGCTCTTCAGGAGCAAGCAGCTGGGAGGGGACACTTGGAGGGATGTAGAGCCCAACCCATGCTTCCCATTGCTTGTCTTTCCTCCAGGAACCAGGTGGGAACTGGAGAGGTGGGACTGTTGAGACACAGGCCCAGGCCCCTGACACACCCTGACAGTGTTTACGGAGGGGTTTCCACAGAGGCCTGGATGAAGGGAATCTATTCTGTGATGCCTTTTAGACCTGCTTTCATTCTACTTCTTTCTGCATATTCTAGGGAACAAGGAGGAGAACCGAGAATGGGAGAGAGAGCATGTCAAGGCCCTTTTTACACAAGACCATCATCGGCATGAGCTTTTTCTGACCGCTACTCCTCTTGATCCCCAACCCTTCTCTTTACTTACTATTGCTCTGTGCCCTGCCTTCCTCTCTGTTCCCAGGCCTCCACTTCCCTGCACACACATAATCTCCCTTCTGGCTCCTTATTCATCATCACTGGAATGAAGAACAATTCTCATCAAGGAACAGAAAGAGGCAAACAAACAAACAAGACTCTGCAGCTGTTGTACCAGCTCCTTGCCTGCAGGCCCTGCCTCCTCAGCCCTTGTCCTCCTGTCCACAGCCCAGCCTGGCAGCACTGTTGCCACAGGCTGCCCTTTTACCTGCCTCTCACTTCATATGTCCCAGTATAGGCTACTGTGACTCCGTGCTCACGTCCATCTGGTCGCACCTCCACCAGGGTCTCCTTCAGAAGCTATAATCAAGTGCCATCAGAACTCAGGTCACTCACATGAGCAACTCAGCTCAGGAACCAAAGATTTCCTGGCCAAGTAAATCTTTCTTTCTAAACATCCCTCATACCCCTCAAGAGAAAAACAAGGCTGAAGAAATAAAAGCAATAGGGAGCTTAACCAGCTGCTCAAAGACTGTTCCTCAAAATCATTTTGGGTAGTGGTCCTTTCTGGCTCCATCCTAGGAGAGGTCATTGGCCATTTAAGTGGCTTTCTCTGCCATCGTGATCCTTGTATTGTTTCTGGTATCAAGGCAGCACCAAACAGTAGGATATAGGACATTCTACTCCAATCCCCAAGTCTAGATGGAGGATAGAAATACAAGTGACGAATATGTGAATTAAACAAGTGTGATAACACGTTGATTCCCTTCAGAGGTTAATTTTTTTAGTTGGTAACTGTATGTGTATGCATGCCTGTGTGTGTGTTGTGGTGTGTGAGGTGTGGGGTGGTGTGTGTGTGTATATGTTGTGTTGTGTGTGTGTGTGTGTGTGTGTGTGTGTGTGTACTGTTGGTATAGGTGTTTGAAGGACTCCAAAAAGAGTACCTAGCCAAATTTGAAGTTCCAAAATTGTAGAAAGAATGTCATCACTCCACAAATGCAGAAATGATTCCTGTTCATGAAGTCATTTGAACACGTTACTTGGAAGATTAGCAGGAAGACGTATCTTGTTGCTGCTACAGTTTGGTTGGTTTTCTGTTTTGAAGTAGGGTCTTACTCTGTAGCCCAGACTGGCCTAGAACTCTCTTTATAGCTTGGCTTTAAGCTTGTGGCGATCCTTTCTGTTTCAACCCCATGAGGACTGGGATTGCACACTCACTGAAGCCACCCAGGCCCTACTGAAATCATTTCTAAATACCTTGTTGAAGCTGCTGGTGATACAGGACCTCCGTAGCCCAGTCCTGTCATCAAGACAAGCCAGTGAACGCAGGAGAGGTCAGCAAGAGATGTTCGCTGGCATATCCTCAGAAGCCTTTTGGTAGGAAAAGCGGAGATAATATATGCAAGGTTTAAGTAGCTTTTAAACAGCCAGTTTTTCTTGTACAGTGACTGGGTTTCCATAAAACGGAGACAAGGCCTGCCCATTTGGCTCAGTTTTAGAGAGGATGGCACTGTAAAGTTAATGCACTGAGCAATCTATGACACTCTGGCATTAAATTCAACACGGGACATAAAGAATTGGACCTGCTTCTCTAAGCTCTGGCAGTCAGCAGGGAGATGGAGCAATCTCGGCAGGTGAGAATCATCCCAGTAAGTAGAAAAGAGCGGGGAGTGGGGCAGTGATGGGGGTTTGGGTCAGGGGCAAGAGAAGAGGGATAGGGCAGCTGGCAACTAATTTATTGAAGGATGTGTGCTATCAGCACCAGTCTGCCGGGGCTTTGGAAAGCCTACCCAGGAGAAAGAAAGGAGAAAAGAAAACAAAGAAGTGAAAAGGACAGTGAGGCAGTGACAAAGACTGCTGTAGGGTGAAGAGAGAAGAGGGAAGTAGACCTCCTCCAAGGACAAGACGGTCCTTTCACATACAAGTGTTCACGAGCAAATGAGAAGGAGCGGAAGCAGAGCAGGAATCTGTACGACTGGAGACACCTCCAGCCAGTGGCCAGAAGCTTTCCTTGGAGCTTAGTGGCTAAGTGCTGACAAAGGTTTTCAGAAAGAAATGGCTAAGTCACCTGAGTCATCAAATAGGTGGTTATACCCTTTAGGCCTCCTGCCTCCACCCCGTCCCCCTGAAGATGAGCAGTGAATGGCAGCCAAGAGTAGCAGTGTGTTCAAGAAGATGAAGACATGAGGAGCCAAACTCGGGTGACAGAGACAGTCTTAGGAGCAAGAGGGAGACATCACCTGCCTTGTGCGATGTAAGTGTGTGAGTAGCAGGGATGTTGTTGGCAGGATGGGCGGGGTAATCCCAGAAGGATGAAAGCACTGTTGTAGTTGCTCATGAGAAAGTTGAGGCGTGGCTAATGCTACTCCTTGGATCCCTGTGTAGATGGCCTCTTCCTTGCCAAGCCTCAGCCTTAGTGCCAGGAATAACAAAGAGGATGTGAAGATGCGTGAGACAGCAGCTGTCAGTCCCAGATCGTCACAGTTATGGGAAGTTTATTAATGGAGTTAGCGCTTCCCAGCATCACTCTTGCTGCCGTGACCTTCAGGAATGCTGTCCCTCTGACGAAGAACAGGACCCAGGAACAATGGAGACAGAAATGCCCTTAGGGGGCTTTTATCTGAGAACTCAATTTGAGAAGACCCTGGGGGACTTTGCAAGCTAGGCAAGGCGCAGGCTCACGCTCACTAGCTTCTGTGGAGATAGACAGACAACCTGCTTGTCCTCTAATCTGTGAAATGGGAACATTGACTTCTCAGAGCATGAAAAGACTATAGTACAAATGGCAGTGATCAGATCATGACAAGCACATGGCAGGGACCAGCAAAGGGCCCAGATCTGGCACTGCATGCTGTCCCCAAATACTACCCTTCCTCATGGCATGGAACCTGTGTCCCTTTTCATGAGCTTAGGCAGGACTTTGAGACTGTTTCTGTGAGTTGGAGGTGCCAGAAGGAAACCTGTATGACTTCTAAGGTAAAAGATGACTTTTTGTCCTAAGGCACGTCCCGCTTTAGGATCCCTGAGATGACATCAGGAAATTGATGACCCAACCAAGATCCCTTGATCAGATGTAGCCGATAGGCATCCCAGTCTCCACGTGGGTTCCCTAGGAAGGGGAGCAGGGGCTCTGTCTGACACAAACACTGTTGCCTGCTCTTTGATCACTTCCCTCTGCTTTGGGGGTATAGGAGGATTGCCAGGCCACAGAGGAAGACGATGCAGGCAGGCCTAATGAGACATGATAGGCTGGGGTCAGATGGTAGAGGAAAAGGGTTCCTCCTTTCTGATGACTGGGGTGGGGGAGGAAAGGAGGGTGAGACTGGGAGGAGACAAGGGAGGGGACTACAATCAGGATGTAAAGGGAATAAATTATAAAAAAATAATTTAAATTAAACTAATAAATTAATTAATTTTTTTAAAAAAGAAAGAAATTGGTGAGTAAGAAGCCACCAAAACCTAGAGATGATGTAAAGATGAAATACACACAGATGAGCCGTCGAATGAGCCAGGGCTAATCTGCCTCCCACTATGGAGTCTCCCCAGCCTGCAAAACAGACAGTAACAACAAAAGTGAGTTTCTAAAGGATTCTAGTCCCCAACTTTCCTTCCAGCCATTCCTGCCTTTGTCCCAAGAACACGGGAGAGCTGCGTCCTACCCAGCTTACAGGTTGCTCTAGTGAATGGATCATTCTTAGAAGTATCTGGGTCAGGGGTGAGGAGGTAGTTGGAATGCAGCCCAGTGGCAGAGCCCTTGTCTAGTAGCATGCATGAGGTCCTGTGCTCAGTCACAGCACTGGACTGGGGGTGGGGGAGCACACAAATGGAAAGGAAAAGATTGGGGCTCCACGACTGAGCCCCCCACTCCTCTCACACCTACCCCTGTTTTTAGATTTCTTCTTATTTTTATTTTTTTTTAAAAGAAAAGCTAAAATTAGCTCTAGGGGCACAGGAAGCATGAAGGAAGCTCTGGGAAACAGACTCCCCTGAGGCCTCTGAGTATCAGGACAGCCCTCTTGTAAAAAAACAAACAAACAAACAACAACAACAAAAAGACAGTCATCTTTGCCATTGTAATAAAAGACTGAATAAATATATTTTTTTTTTTCCAAAAGTACCTGGGGGAATTGTCTGGGGGAAAGGCCACAAAAAGTACTAGAAAAAGTACTAGCTTTAATACTAGTTCACAAGCTAGGGAATCCTTTCTGAGGCCTTTCCAACGGGAGAAAAAGCCAAGGACAAGGAATCTATCCGCTCTGTCCTTGAGTTACAGCACGGAAACCTGTGATAACAGCAGGTGGCTGCACTGCAAAGCATGAGCCAGAGAACTACGGCCAGGAGACTAAAGATAGTTCCTGCCTGGGACGGAAAAAAAAAAAGTTTTATTAGAACAACTATTTGTTTATCTCTCAGCTTTGGCTGGTTTTGGACTTCACTGATGTTTCCATAGCTGGGACAAGGGACTTCCCGGCCCCAATGCCTAGAATACACGCTTTCCGTCTGTAACAGGAGTTTGTAACCCTGCTTTCAGCTGTCAAAAGGGAAATCAGACAAGGGTCTCTACTCAGAAAGACCCTTGGGGACAGGGTGTGTGCCACCACATTCCTTCATCTTTAGTCACTGAATGGTCACAGGCACCTAACTGCACCAGCAGATGCCCAGCTATACCTTGAGAACAAAAGCTGAGCACACAATCCCTTTCCATAAGAAACTGTGGTGCACAAGAGGGCTATGCAGTCATGATATCGGGGCTTAGAGCAGTGTGAGATGACATGGAGGTGCAGAGGTTGGGAGCTGAGTATCCTAGAAACAGGCAGCCAGCCCCGCCTAGGAGGAGGCAGGGAAGCATTCTGAGAAATGATGAACTCTGGCTCCCGGAGGCTTCTGAGTCCAGGGGCAGCCATGATGGCCTCTCAGGAAGCGGGAAGGGCCAGCCTCATGTTATATGTGGGGACCTCTAGCTTTGCATGCTGATGTCCTTCTCACTTTAGCAGGTTTCATCTCGGATCACCTTTCAGGTGAGGAAAGAAATAATTGGGAGATAGAATATGTGAATGACAAGGCACCGGCACCTGCCTCATCATTTTTAGGTGAGCTGCAGGTGACAGAGGCCCTGGAAACCCCTCTGTGAAAATCAGGGTACAAAGTGCAGTGAACAAGCAGGCCTTTGTCAGTGGGGCTGGCACCTGGGTGCAGGAGGGAGCAACCATTTCAGCTCTGGCTGGACATGGCAGGTTTGAATTTGAGGGCATCCAACTCCGTTCGCCTCTATAGCATGTGCCTTGTTAATACACACACACATACACACACATATTTCCTAAACCAGAAGCGTAGAATTTTATTACTGTTTTTAAAATATTGTTGTTAAATATAGGCATACTTTGTGAAAACAACCCAAACTCCAAATCCTTCTTTTGCCACAAACCTGCTCATGCAATCAGCCAGTTATCATCGTCTTTATTTACGCCTAAGGGACTGGTTTGGGTCTCTGTTGTGTAAAAATAAAATTTTGAAGGGAAATGGGTTAGAGAAATAGTGGAACTCTGAGCTCTGGGCATCAACCTTGAGCCAAATTCAATTTCTTGTCTTTGAAGACCTCTACACACTTCTGTACCTCTACCGAGAGCCTAGCTTACCTGTATCGGGTGATGGATGGGGCTGGAGTGCAGTTCAGTGGGAGATGTGTGCACTGAATGTAGAGGGTCTGGACTCTAAAGACTGCACACACACACAAAGGCCAGCACACCTAAAGGTCACACGGCCATTCAGCGCCAAAGAGGGTCCCAGCTCCACCCTGATGCCCTGAGTGACACCACGCGCAGCAAGACCTCTGACACAGGAGGATCCCAGCTTCTTCCCTGCAAAAGGGGAGCCTGGAGCTTTCCCCAAGGTCTAGGAAAGATCCTTAGAGAAGATTCTCTGGTCTTCCTTATTATAAACCCTTTCAATAACCCTCTGCAAAAGAAGCACGAGGACGTTGATGGAAGGAGCAGAGGCTACTGTAAAACCTAACAGCTGAACCCTGGCACAAGGGTTCACAAGTGCAGAAGACTTCCAAGAAACCCAGGCCCCCTGCTTTTGCACCCCTCAAGCAGTGTGTAATCGGGTCAGGGGTCTATAGGTGGCAGTCTCCTGCTCACTTCCAGCCAAGGAAATCCACTATCAGTGATCCAAGTGAACATGGCAAGAACAGTATCAGAAAGCAGATAATTCCAAACTCACCTTGAGAAATCACGCACATCTCCCAGAGACCCTCATGGCCACTCAGAATGTTTGGTCTTGAGAATTAAAATGTTTGCTCTTGAAAATTAAAAGTACTTTTCTGAAGTCTTTATTTACAAATCACAGTTTATCAAAGAAAAGACATTCCACAAATACGAAAAGGTAACTTGAGAAAAAAAAAAAGCTGCCTAAATGTTTAAACCATGTAAGCACGTTAGAGATTCTTCTCCAACAAGCCCACCCCGATCTGCTTCCCCTCTTCTGGGCTATCTTCCATGCTGCTCAGCTGTGGAACCCACAGCAAGAGAATGGAGGCATTTTCCTTGTGGCACTGTATTCTGATCTTAATATATTCCTGCTGGTCTTTGATACCTGTTCTGGGGAACCTTATCCACCTGGTTAGCCTTGACATTCAAATGTCTATGCCAGAGTTTGCCTTTGCTGTTCATCAAAGGCACTCTAATTAAAACCAAGGAAGACTACATTAATCCTCATTTGACCATGATGCGTTTAAGCCATTGAAATGGTCATTGTAGGGTAAAAAGGCTTGGTCTGTTTCGAACGATTTGACTCACGTGCCAGGGTCATTGCCAGGTACTGGGGCACCTGGCTGCCTTTATAGGGACATCCAGAGAGAAGCAATCAGGTGATCAGGTCATTCTCACATGGGAGCAAGTGCTATATCAAGAGGCTGCTCGTGGAGACTAAACAGAGCTCCTGAGATGTGTGTAAGGTAGGGAGTGAAGGGTGCCATGCAGGGACTGAGAACTTGAACTGCTAAGCAGAGTGTACGACAAAGAAGTAAGGGTACATGTGGTACCCCGGTGTATCAGGAGGCGTCTGAAGTGCTTAGACTCAGGAAGAAGAAAAAGCAAGTGTGGACAAATCTTGGTGTGTGAGGAGAGCGGGGAAGCAGCAGATGGGAGCAAGACGGCAGACATGATGGAGAGGAGCTGCTATGTCCCAACCGCACCAGTAGCCACTCAGAGCTCTTCATCTGACAAATGCCACGACTGGACTGACCATTTAGAAAAAGAATTCCCATCGCTAGTGTGGACAAATGACTGAGCCCAGTCGGAGGCAGGGGCAGGGAGACCAGTTGAAGTGAGAGGAGATATGGCCTATGGTGCTGGGACAAAGCTGAAGAGATTCATTGGTCTGAGTTTGGGTACTTCTGAGATGCAATCTCAGGATTCAATAGTTGATGAGATGTGAAAAACGAGAGAGAAGAGGGCACCTGTCACGAGCGCTGGCTCCTCACTCAGGTAGAGGATCCTGTGGGAAGGAGATACAGTAGGAAGGCAAGAGCTCACACTTGGGCTGTGGGTATGGTTTGTCTGGAGTCATCCATCAGGCTTGTGCAGGCAGTAGTTTTGTATACATATTTGATGCTCCCTGGGGAGGGTCCCACGGGGATCTGCACAAACTGTGGTCTGGGATGAAGCCACATCACCTTCCTTGGGATCTGAACTTGGTAAGAAGCACTTAAATAACTGAGCTATTTCCCTGGCCCCTAGATCAAGCTTTGGCAGAAACGGAGATGCTCATGAATAACAAATCAGGACAGGGAGCTCAGAGCAGGAAGGGTGAAGCTGTTGGCGATGTGATAGAGCTTGGTGTCCCAAATTTAACATGCAGAGGGACTATAAGCTCAGAATGCTCAGGCTTGTCTCAACACCATTAAGGCCAGCTTCAGGGACATGGCTGAGATTCTCAACCTTTAACCACCTTCCTGGATCCAGAGAAAAAGACAAGGGCAACAATGCTGGAGGCATCTAGATCTCAGTACACAAAAACTTAGAAATTATATACAGTGAAAGCCACAAAGAGTTCACACCTTTTTCTTTTAGCCCAAATGCACTGAATGACCAAAACAATAATTTTACAATCAACCAGCATTCTTATATCTAGCGAAACTTTCCCCACAGGAAGCATCTATGACGGAAACCTTGGGCAGGCAAGTTAAATGTACAAAAAAATTTCCCCGTGAAACCAGAAATGATCCTGTAACAGGGAAACACACTCAGTCAGTGTTAGTCCAACATTAAAAGCAACCATAAGGCACTTGATAAAGGACTACGGTCCCCTGCAGGCAGATGTGGGGATGGCTGCTCATCGCCTGAGCTGCAGCCGAAAGTTGCAGGCCAGGACAGTCACTGAGCCCACATCTTCATCATGTGCTCTCAGCGCCTTTATTAGGGACATTGCAGTGACTAGATCCCTGACAAGAACAACAGAGGAGAGGAAGAAGAATTTATTTTGGCTGCTGGTTTGAGGCTAACGTCCATGGTGGGGAGGGAATCATGACAGCAGCAGCTCCTGGCTTTGGCTCCCAGACTTGAAGCTATTTGTTTGCAACTCCACCAAACAGAAACACGGGAGACAGGAAGTGAGGCAAGCTATAAAACTTTAAGGCCTGCTCCCCGGCCACCCACTTCCTCTAATTGGACCCTACTTCTTTTTGTTCTGTCTCCTCAAGCAGTATTCACACCCAGGGACCAAGAATCCAAGCACAGTTCACATTCAAACCATGGCAATGTGTCTTCCAGGGCACCAGCTCAGCCCAGTGCATCTGACCTTAACTAGCTACTCTGCCTGTTCTTCTGGGGTGCAGAGTGCTCTCTAAGGATAGAACCATAGTCACCTTCTGTTGGTGGATACTTTCCTCTCTGAATTGAGCTCCCTGCCCATTTGTAATTCCTGAGAATAGTTGTCTAAGCCAAAGCTTGATCCTAAGACTAGGGAGACAGCTCAGTTATTAAGAGCTTGCTGCCCAATCGTGAAGACCTGTGTTCAGATCCACCTCACCCCGGCTCCCAACACACACGTAAAAGAATCCAAGAGAGAGGACAGCCACTTGTACTTCCAATGCTGGGGAGTTAGAGACAGTTGACTCTCTGACTTGTCAGCCAGTTGAGAGTAATTGGAGAGTTCCAGGCCAGTAAGAGACCCCATCTCAAAAACAAGGTGGATGGCACCTGAGGAATGACACCTGAGATTGACCTCTGCCCTCTACATGCACGCACGCACACACACACACTCACACACACCTTTGATCTCTGGTTTTCTCATGGTCAGTCTTTCAATATGGAAATGACTTCAGGACACTAGCCCTAAAATCATCTTAGGAAAACAAAGATGGCTGGAGCAGGACGGAGGATGAAGGAAGCATGCCATCACTCTCAGAGCCAGGCTGCACACCAGAGTGGCATGGGAGGGAAGGAACATCCAAGCAGCCACTGATTTGGGACTCACTGGCTCACATGCTGCTCTTCTGATAAGCTGCAAAATCTAAAACTCCTTATTAAATGTCAGATAAATCGGCTTGCCTGGGGCGAAGCCTCTGAACGGATGGCGAGTGCCACAGACCGGTTCTCTGTAATTGATGGGCTCTGAATAAGCAGAACCAATCCAGGCTGATTGCGGATGAAATGACTCCAGCCAGCAAAGTTCAAACAAGAAATATGTGAACTTTAAAGTACTTGAACACAAATCAAGACAGTGAGTTTTTATAAAAATCTTTACTAGCTCAAACTGCTGAAGCTCAGAATGACCTTTTATTCTTCGGGGTGAGAAGCTGGTGGGACAGAGTCTGCACTCGCCATATATCAGGTTGAGCCACAGGAAAAGAGCAGGGAGGGGAACCTTCCTACACAGTACCTAAGGGGACCTGGGAAGAGATATTTTGGTGAAAACAGAACCCCCCTCCCTCCATTGTGCCATGTGGGTGGACCTTGCACTTCTTGCAGGATGTTGGATAGGGTTTCCTATATCCTCCTTGGACAATGGACTTAGGACACTGGGCTACATACCCAGCTTCTTGTCCATGCTTAGATGTAGTGGTCTCCAAGCAAGTACCAGTTAAACTCAGTAAGCAGACATCCACTGGCCTGGCATACACAGGACATCAGCAGCTGTAGATCTATCTCCTGTGACTCCCCCATCATTCCTGAGAGGGAGCAGCCCTGTATCTTTTTGGCACAGTTCTGGAGGCCTGTGGCTGTGAAGGGGTAAAGCTGAGTTTTTGTTTCGTTTTGTTTTTTGTATCATCTGCACATTCTTCCAGCACAAGTGTGTCACCATATATTAGGTCAGATGACAACCAGGTAGGCATCATGGGCAGTCTTACTCTACATGGGGCCTTCTTTACTCCAATTTATTGAGCTGCCAGGTGACAGAGCTAAAGGAGATGGTCCAAACCAAATGCAGGGCTGTTTCCAATGCTCAAGAGTCTGTCCACTCTACTACCTCTGTCTAAGGGGTGTGGGTCTGAGGAAGGGCAGGGATACTGAACTAAGGCAGAATGTTTGGAAACCAAAGGAGGTTGTCTTGGAAACACCAGGAAGTACTGTTTTGCTGGAGCCTTTTGATTAAAAAAAAAAAGTTCAAATGTAGGATGATAAGGAGCTATGTAAGCACAGTGAGCCAGAAAGCATTTAATTCATTCATTTGTTCATCCAATCTTCACTGAACATTGATGTATCTCTGGGAATTCCAATAGACCAGGGACAGGCATTGCCATTAACCAATGTTTCCAGTTCATGGGTTTGGGCATAAACATTAGTCAAGTAGGATAACTTTCTAGTATTGTCTAGATACTCCATTCTGACCTCTTGTTTGTGGCTGCCAACAGCCACTGACATCAAAGCTCAAAGTATAGATTCCAGCCAGGCATGGGATAAAGCATGTCTGTAGTCCTAGCACTTGGGAGACTAAGACAGGAGAATCTTGAGTTTTGTGCCAGCCTGGGCTACCCATTGGGATCCCACTTAAAAAATAAAAAGAATGGAAAAGTTTAGGCAGGAATTGGGAAATTGAAGAGAGGAGGAAGACTAGGAAAGAGTCAACAAACTGCCAGAAAGAATCCTGCTACTTTGTAAACTAATTAAAATAATAGAAATCAAATGATAAAATAAAAAATATATTCTAAATAATGTCCATTCCATCATTTGGAACATATTTTTTACTGAAGAAACGATCTGTTTCTTATTTGAAAGCTAAGTAGTATCTAAATCTAGATTTTGATAATATTATTTTTATTTTATCATTTGACTCTTTCCTATTCTTCTTCTTCTCTTCAATTCTCCAATTCCTGCTTAAACCTTTCCACTTTTTTATTATCTGTAAGTGTCAGGTCTAACTAGGCATCTTATATTTTTATTTGAAAAAAAAAAAAAAACCTACTTTAAACCTGAGTGATCTTTTTACTTTTAGTTGTTTTACAAAAGAGCCTGCAGAAGGCCTGGAGGAGGTCACCTACAGAGGAAAAGAGATACTCAAAGGCCAACAGCCAAGGCTCAAGGACCCAGCCCAAGGCTGCTTCTGCTCCACAGGGCTGCCTTCTGTGAACCCAGTAAAAATGGTCTGAATGCAGGGCAAGCTCACAGAAAATCAAACCATTTGGTTTCCTATTTGCCACAGATACACTGAAACATGGTGACTCCACAGGCAATACACCATTTTTAATCCTGGTGGGAAAGGAAGAATTTTGGTAGTGAAATTCCCCAGGATTCAAGACTACTCTGGCCCTAGAATCACAGGCCATAGCTACCATGGAAGCCCCAAGTCTCTCACCGCCCCACCCCCAGCCCATAGCAGGTGTGCAGCAGTCCCTATGTGGGCAGCGTTTGGTAAAATGCTTCGAGGAAAAAAAAATCAAAAGTAATATCACCACAGTTTAGGGGAAATCCCATTTCCTTTGCAGAGCAGCTTCCCTGGAGATGGTAGCCTGTGTCAAGGTGCCTTTCTCTGAATGCATTCCATTTGGGAAGGAGCAGGAAGAAGGCCCAGCCTCCTCAGGTAACTCAATCAGATTCTTTGGCATTCACAGGGGTATCTGTTACCATGAGCCTCTCAGGGCAGCACGGGGATTAGCAGGGGGATCACCTGCCACTTACTGAGTGTCACCCAGAAAGAAACGGTCCTCGAGATCAGCCCTGCTTAATCGGGTCCTTGTGGGCCGCTCCCAAAAGAAAGAGTGACAGCAGCATTTCTAAGCATGTTTTAAACTGTCCCTCATATCAGGGACAGAGACTTAGCCCAGAGAGACAGCAATGTCAACAGTGGCCACTGGAGGAATTTCTGACAAGTGGCTCTTTGTTAAATGACCGGCGGGTGCTGGGCATGGATAGGGAGGCTCCAGACCCTCCTAAATAGCCCCCAAAGCCTGTACTTGAGGGCTAGGGATGGACCTCAGTTGCAGATCTTTTGTCAAGCTTGAGATGTTCTGCAATCAGTTCCCAGCACTGTAAAATACACTTTCAAAAAATTAATTAAAAGGTCCAGCTTCCACCAGGCAGCTCTCTGGAAGCTTTAACCCCAGCTCTCTGGAAGCAGTGGCAGGTGGATCTTTGTGAGTTTGAAGCCAGTCTTGTCTACAGAGTGAGTTCCAGGGCAGCCAGGGCTACACAGCAAACACTATCTCAAAAAAAAAAAAAGTGTCCTGCTTTCATGGGCATCAGTTTTGAGGCAAGACAATATGCTCATAAAAACTGTACATTCCAGATTTACCTCACTTTTGACAACAGGGGAAACCAAGATCAGGCCACCTCTGAACCTGGGCAGCCATACCAGACCCACACTTTCTTCACAAATGACGTAGCCTTTGTGGGAGCCAAGAGAAAGGACCCATCCCAGGTCATGCACAGCCTTCACCAACAGTCAGCAAAATGGCAAACGCCCAAACCCAGGCCACCGGCTGTTTAATAAGTAAAGTCTTATTCGGTAGCAGCCACATCGATCATTTTCCTGTTGTTTGCTGCTGTTTCCAACTACAATGGTGGTGTTGAATGTAAAGGTGGAAGCCATAGAGACCACAAATACTTGATATCTTCCTTTATAAAAAGAAATGGCTTATCCTTGGCCTACACCCTTCCTTAGAAGACATCTCACAATGCTGTTTAGACTCAGATCAGCATGGGGGGGCAAGTATTGAAAATTCCAAAACATCAGAGGAGGAAGTGCTGAAGAAGAAGCATCCAAACGCCACAGAATTCCAGATAGAGTTGTCTCAGCTAGGTTTGTCTTTCACAAACAATACCAAGTCGATCAAAAGAACTATAGTACCTGCTTTTTATTAGTTTTCTTTTAAGAGTAGAATGCTCAGGGATAGTGAAGGATGGATCCTGGAGGGGAAGCTACACCTGGCCCCTTAGCTAACCCAGCCCAGTCGGTAAATATGTTCTAAACATGTGTCTTTATACCCACAGATAAGTGTGGTTCTTACCCCTCAGCAAGGAAACTTCTCTTTGTAACAAATAGTGACCATTACAAAAAAAAAAAAAAAAAAAACAGAAGCTATTGAAATCAGGAATTGTGGCGCCCAGTCCAATAGATAGATGTACAATACGACTCTTGCACCACTTGAGGTTCGAGGATATTTTGGACGAGGGGAAGGAAAATTTGTAAGACCCAGAAGAACAAGAAGTTTGCAGTGAGATTGTGTCTCCTAGAAATGTCAGAGAACCTACACCCGTGACCTCTCATCAGCATGGCTGCCTAAACATGACCTGAACAGGGGCAGCACCAATAGTCATGCTAACATGGAAGGGGGAAAGCCCACAGGCCTCAACCCTAGACATAGAACTAGAGGCAGTTAAGGAATGCTGAGAGCAGGAGAAATCATTTTCCCCAGGCAAGAGCACACCGATTGGCTAATCAATACCAAATGGTCAGCCCTGAAAATGTATACATGCCAAGGAAGGTTTTACAGACTGAGCAAGTTGTATTCATATATTTAGAAATACACACACACACCCCAACTTGAGAAAAAAAGCCATGAATTTGAAAGAGAGCAAGACGGGTGGAGTACATTGGGGGTTTGGAGAAAGGGAAGGAAGAAATTGAAGATAACATTATGGAATTATGGAGACTCTGTCTGCAAGATACTGAGATCACTTTCAACCAAGTGCCTATAGGCCAGGTCAGTGGTCACTCCAAAAGTGACCCTGTTGCTATGGCTTGGACAGCACCTAGAAAAAAAATGTAGACCTTCAGTGGCAGGAGCTAAGAAGAAAAGGCCGTGGAGAGTGATAGTAGTTTCACAGTATGTCTGAGTGGAGGTGATATTCAGCCTGTCCCTTGTGAATGACATCCACCTTAGTCCAGGAGAAAGGACTGTTCCCATGATGCAGATAAACAAGGAGTATGAAGATTCCCAGGACATTTTCAGCCAAAACACATTTAACGAGTATCCATTATATGCCAGACACTGAGGGGAAGAGGTGAGCAACAAACATGGTTACTCATGGTCTCTTAACAGACCCAGAAATATGTGATCCTGGAGGTCAGCAGAATCAGCAGAATCTCACTCTCTTTTCTACCTCCGGGATATATGACCTTGCAGCTGCCAAAGACCACCAGGGAACAGGAGAGACATAAAGATAACTAGGCCACTTGTCTGATTGCTCGCCTAGAATCCACTATGCTAGTTAGTTTCACATTACTATGACAAAATGCCAGAAACAATAACTTTAAAAGAAAAAAAGGTTTATCTTGGCTCCTGGTTTCAGAGATTTTCATCCATGGTCACTCACCTTTGTTATTTTGGGCCCATGGTTGTGTAGGACATGTCAGGAATACGTGGCAGATGAGGCCTATTTATCTCTTAGCAAGTAGGAAGCAGAAAGAGAAACAGAGGGAGTCAGAGTCACAGCTCTCTCAAGAGCACACCCCAGTGACCTCACTTCCCTCTACTAGGCTGTATTTCCTAAAGGTGTCACAACCTCACAAAATAGAGTCATCAGTGGTTAAAGCCTTAGGGAACAATTCATACCCAAGTCATAGAACCTCTGCAACACACACACACACACACACACACACACACACACACACACACACGCACACACACCTTTGGTAGCCATCTTTCTCCTCAGGTTGGCATTTTTTTCAAGAAAGACATACTGAACCCGAGAGCAGCAAGGTTCAGGAGTCACCGGGAGATCTTTACAGTGTTCTGATGCTAAGGACAAGAAGCATATGCAGGAGGCTGAACCTGTGGTCAACCAAGGTCTCAGAAAAGCCTATCCCTTGAATGGCTTCTTTGAGGTTTGAGACCACTACCAAGTAGCCAGCAGCCATAGAGTCCAAAATGGCCCAGGTGTTAGGCTGGTGTCCAAAAGAGACTCTAAGTCGTTGCCTGGATGGAGCTGCCCAAAGTCTTAGATTGTTAGTGGTGACACTGGCATTCCCAGGCCAGGGCACCTCTGCAGAGGTGATATCCTTCAGGCTCTCAGTTAGTGGCATGTGGACTGAAATGATACTGAAGTGACTCAGAGGACCCAGTCACTCATTCAGGCTTCCTTGCTAGCTGGCCTTCTGTTGGGAAGGGTGTCTTGGAGAAAGGAGTTTGGTGGGTTAGCCAAAAATCTTCTATAGTTATCACCATTACTAATGTCCATGAGGCCTACTGAGGACAGAGCATGTTTGAGCAGGCCTAGGGTACCCCAAGCCCGGATCTCTTGGTAAATAAACCCCTAGCTCATCCCCATTGCCACTAAGAGCATCTATTCTTGCCCTAGATCCTTCTTGTCTTCCTCCTTTTCTTCCCTCTGGATAGGTAACTGTGAAGCCCGTACCATGATGGATACTGGAAGGCCTTTTCTTTATCCTTATGGGAAATCCTGTCAAAATACAATGTGTTGCCCAAGTTAAGGCTGAGCCTGAAGCCTGACTTCATAGGTTGCCATCTTCTTGGATGTGCTAAACTGGAAAGCTCTTCTGCCCTGACTCTTTTTCCACTGCCTGTCAGGTCTCCCACTGATGGTGGTATTTCAGACATGAACATCACCTTAAATGTAAGCTGTCAACTATACTGATTTCTATATGGCAGAAGCAGAGGCACCGGGGTGACATGGCTTTCCATGAAGTCTATGTCTCAAGGTACAAAAACCCTTCTTTCTCACTAGCCTCAGACTCTAAAGCTCTGCAATGTCCTGTGACCAGAACTAAAGCTAGTCATTGTCCAGTTCAGGCTTGTGCTCTAAAGGATTCAGTTACTTTTCCAGGAGACAGCCCATTTGATAGCATGCCCAGAAGCCCGAGTCAGGACATCTTCCAAAGGACACTTTGCAGAATGGCTGTCCACACTGAGAGAAGGATGCATTCAGCTCCCAAGCTCAGGTCTGTCCCTTAGCAAGAGCCTCTGGATGCTGGTGGTCCTGGCTGGGTATACCAAACCACCATTGCTAACCTCCTCTAGAACAGTTGTCAATGACACATGTCCAAATCTGTCAGATTCACTAGGCCTTGGTATAGACAGCCAAGACCACTCTACAACTTATTATATCTGCAGCCCCCTCTCCCTTCTGTGCCCTCTAAACGAGCCAGCCAGCCAGCCAGCCAATCAAGCATGCAGTTTTCTCTGTTGCCAGAAAGCAGAAAATATCCAACTTCCTTTACCCACTGTTTCTCATTCCTTTCTTTCCTGTTGGTTCCTATGCCAACCTTTGCCAACCTCTGCCTTTAACAGGAATCGTGATGGCCTCCTCAGCTCCACTGAGGAATCCAAACCCTTACCTCTCATACCCTCCTCCTCTTCCTCTTCCTTTTCCCTCCTTTATTTCTCTCAATTTTACCTTTTTTTCTACCTTGTTCAGGTTATTGTGAGCTGGAGGGAAAGCCCTGGAGTATTCGGTTCCAAGCACTCCGCAACAGTTCTCAGGAGGGCACAAAGGATCGAGGTGAATGTCACATTGAGTAGGCTCCAGCTGCACCTGCTGGCTGCCCCGGCCCCTCCGGTTCATCGGGGGGTCACCAAGCACTCGCAGATTCTCGGATGGCAAGGAGCGCTACTATGTTTTCAGTTCACAGTGAGATTAAATCTACAACGTTTGACCCGTCTAATTTATTTTGTGGCTGACAGAGCAAGGAAAGCCCGTAAGAAGCCCTGGATTCATTCTCCCCTCAAACAAAACACCATGGAATCTGTAGGAAGCCGTTGCAGCTGGATGATTCATTCTGGGCCCAGACATGCAAACGGATGTGTAAGGCTCAACAGAAAACAGGGTATAGGCCACGGTCCAGCAGTCCTGGAGTTGGTGTCCAACCCCTTGAACTACAGGCTTGAGTTGATCCTCAAGGCCAAGTGTGATGGCCTGTTTGGGCTTGAGCATTGACTTGGTCCACTGGTCTCAACAAAGTCAGACTATGATTTGATGTTCATTCTAATTTGGAGGACTCTATTGTTCTCTTTGTCTCCACTTCCTCAACTTACCTACTTACTTCCACTTCCTCTACCACCTTACCATCAGCCGAAGCTATCCAGCCTTCTCTTTCCCCTCCTGCTCCATACTTTTTCCTCCCAGTTAAGAAAGTGCTTGAAAATTGTACCGAGTCTGAGAAATTAAGTTGCACTTCATTTTTGTCAACTGAACAGCTCCAAGAGGCATAGGCTCAGTCTTGAGATCGTACATTGGACCTCAGCAAGAAGGTACTGCCAAGTATACAGGCTGCGCTGGGGGCTGGATATACGCTACGATCCCTTAGACATCCTAAGACTCACATTGGGGCTCAGAATAATGCTTTGATAACAGGGAGATCAAAGTGTTGGATGCCAAGTGGACGGCTGGGCCACAGAGGGCAGGCAGGAGAGCTGGAAGGAGAGATACAGAAGAGCCCAGGGCTTTAGAAAAAGCAGGGTTTGCAGGTTCCAGGAGAGCCGCACAGCTGTGTGGAACATGGACATATTCAGACAGCTGCAGAGCTGCCCACATGCAGCAGAAAGACTGGCCTGCAGAAGAAATGGTCACCCGAGTCACACAGAGAAGTGCAGTGAAGGTCACCTGTGAGTCCCTTCAGCAAGTGTGACAAGACAAGGGTCATGATGAGAAATACGACCCAACAGGGTTGATGGGCCATGGACACTGACATCTCCAACAAGAGGCCAGGGAGGAACTCCCTGCCAGAGGAGGGGGGAGGGATAGAGGTTTGGTGAAGTATGAGAGGGAGAAGAGGCCGGCCTCAATGTGGTGAGGGACATGAACTATTGGGGATACTCCTCAGTTCCTATGGGCAGAGGTCAGTACCACTCAAGACAAAGTAGAAGGGATGGGGGGATGTGCTTCAGTAGACTCCAGGAAGGGTGAGCAAGTGTGTGTCATTAGAAGAGGAGGATGACTGAGTGGCCAATGAGAATGACCAGTCTTTGCTGAGAATCGGCTGAGCTGCTTTATGTGGACTTACTCAACCCACGAGGCAAATAGGTGAGGCAGCATTGCTTTGTCTTGCATTTCACAGATGAAGACATGAAGGCTACTGCTCGTAGTAATGGGGCAAAACCATGGGGCAGGGGAGTGGCTGTGGTAGGGTGGCTCATCACAGCACTCAAGAGCCAGAAGCCAGGGGAGCGTAGACTCAGGGCAAGCCTGGGCTACAGCGCAAGAAAGAAAAATCAATTGATTGATTAATCTGTATAAAGCAATGGAGGTGGGATCTATATTGATTCCTGATGCTAGGCCCTGAGTTCTCAGGTACCACCAGGCCATCCAGGTACATATTTATAGACACGGATCCAGAGTTGGGAACTGAGATTTGGGGTATCCATATCCTGTGTATTGGATACTCAGGAACAAGGTGTTTGCCAAGGCCAGTGGAGCAGACCTCTCAGGAATAGAGGCCCAGACTGGCTGTATCAGACCTTTCTCAGCCCTGGCCTCAGGGTTCCAGACTTATGTCCAGACACTCTGAGAACACTGTGCGGAGCATGAGCTACAAGCTGTGAACTGGTGCTCTGCCGAGATGCATGTGCCCCCTGAGACCCACATCTGAATCTCAACCCAGGCTGGGCAGCACCATGCATTAATTATACGATATGATTATGACATTCCACTCGGGCATTCTGAAATTGAAGGCCGCCCCACTCTGTCCCCAAGGCCATTCCTCAGGCTCATATTTTTTACCTGAAGTAGTGCCTAAGGTATGAAATTAAAAGCAGATCATCCTTCGCACTGGTTGGCATTCAGCAGTAGAAGGCTATGCTATTACTGGCCCATCTTTAAAATGCTGATCTGTGAACTAGAGAACAGTAGTAGCAGCCTAGTAGCAGCCAACCCAGGAATGTCCTTGGAACTGAATGCTCTAAAGAGGGTCTGATCACACACACAGACACACAGACACACACACGCATACACACACACACAAACATTCTCACAAAGGACCTGCATAGATATTCATTAGATCAATTATACCTAGTTCATCAAAGAGTAAGAACAACCTAGGTTGCCCATCAACTGGTAAGCAGATAATCAAAATGGGGCAGGTATCAACAATCCACAATAAATGGCCACTCAGCAATGCACAGGCATAATGTGCCAACCTGCCAGAATGAGAGTGAACTATGAGAACATTATCCTCAACATAAGAAGCCAGAAACCTGAGGCCACACATCATGGAATTTTGTTTATGTGGAATATAGAAAATGAACAAATCCATAGGGACAAGACGGGTTTGATTTCTGTTTGCCAGGTACTAGAAAGGGGGACAATTCAAAGTATCCAGCAAAGTAGAAAGGTTTCTTTTGGCCTGACAGAGTATTCTGAAATTTAAATAAATAAACAAACAAATCTCTATCAGAATTGTATACTTCTAAGTAATCATGCCTGCACTGGGCCCTACCCCTGCAAGATGGCCTCTAACATGTATTTGGTTGGGACTGACCCTGCCTTTTTCAGGCTCTAAGGCTTCTAGGTTCTCTTAGATCAATCAGAATTTGTGCCTGGGATTTGCCCAGAGTGGAGGGCACCTGAAACAAGTTGACAACTGGGTTAGAAGGCAGGACTATGCCTGTCTGGGTGACACCTAACAGTGCCTGAAAATCATGGCATTTGTGAAAAGGCTCATTCCTAGGGCCTATCCCCAATCTTCCGCTTGGATGCAGAGGTCAGATAAGAGCTTCCAGGCAGCCTCCGACAGCCTTCCATAACCCAGCAGGTACTTCTAGCTGGATGTTCTTAGACCACACAGCAGAAAACCCATTCTGTGGGGTTTGGAAAGACCTTGAACTCTTCTGTAAGCCCCTACCTACAAGGAATCCAGCTTCTTTCTCCCCATGCTTCTACCTCCCCAAAAGAAGAGGGAGGGGAAGAGGGAACCTAGAGAGGGAGGGGAGGAGGAAGGAAGGGAGAGAGGAAGAAAGGGAGGCAAGGAGGTAGAAGCACAGAAGAGAAAAGAGGATATTAAGTAAAGGTAAGCTCTTCCTGCTCACCTCTTCTGTGCCTACAGATATCCCCAACACATCTCCCTATAGGGTAGCTGTCACCCTGACCACTCAAGAGCAGTGGAGACTGGGCCTATGAATGCTAGCAACTTCCCTGAAGCCATGGGAAATAGAAGTCCAAGAAATAAGACCCAGGAAAGTCCTTGGTCAAGGATACAGGCCTGTAGCCCCATACTTTCCCCTTTTATCAGATGCACTGACCTAAAGGGTCAGGACCAACACACTGAGCTTCTGAATTAGCTAAATCTAGCTGGCTTAGAAAGTGATGATTTTCTAGTAAAGAGAGTTCAAGATCCTAACTAGAAGAAAAAGAAAGGAAGATTGCCCATTTTCCCAGTTTACAACTTGTGTACTGACACCCTATGGCCTTCTTTGCTTTGATGCTATATTTTCCCTCCACTTGGCTTTGATGTCATTAGAAAGATGAATGGAATGCAGCCACTTGCCTTGTATTCATGCTAAGATGACAAACCTGTAAAATGAACAAGTTACATTTGCCCAAAGCTTCATGCTCCCAGTTATGTTCCGCAGACGTATGAATGGGCAGAATTAAGGGGAGAATTTTACTGATGGCCATAGAAACAGCCTGAGCATACTCTCCACAGAGCAGAATGGCTGCCACCTAGGAAATGCCCTTGTCTTGAATCATCCACTCACCTTTTCACCAAAAGAGAATTCTTCCTTTCCTCTGGCTTCCCATGTCTCATTTTTGCAGATCAAAATCCTTTAAGACCATAGTGTTAGAAGAAATCAATCAATCAATCTTTATTTATTTTTATTTCTTTTTCAATGAGGATCTCGTGTAGCCCAGGATGCCCTTGAGCTCTGAACTTCCTATATAGCTGAAGATGACCTTGGACTTGATTCTCATGCTTCCATTCCTTGGGTGCTGGGTTTATATTTGTGTGCCACCATACCTGCTTTCCAGAACTGCTTCTGTGGGAACAATTCTTAAATCCTCACAAAGTTATGCAAAGTATACAGAAGTGTATTCCTAAGTGTATCATATCTAGGCCCACAGCCCTGAACCCTCAAATCTTAGCCAGCTAGACCTGCTCTCGGCCACGAGGAAATCAAGTTAGTAGGCTGTGGGTAGGTGAATGCAGACATTTTGGCTTCTTCAAAGAAAACTCCAGCCTAGGCTGGAACTTTGAAGTCCAGAATAAGAGCAGTGAAGGCCCTGCGTTAAGTATTATAAATTTTTGCCTTTGGGACAAAAAAATGCTTAATATGAGAACTTAAAAAGTTTATCATGGCTCATGTTTTCAGAGGTGTCAGTCCATGATCACTTAGCCATATTGCCCAGAGCCATCTCCAGGAAGAATACAGAGCAGAGCAACTCACCTCACAGAGGACAGGAAGCATAGAGAGAATATGCCCCCTTCAAAGACACACCCTCAATGACTACTCTCTCCAGCCATACCCCACCTCTGAGTTTCTACCACCTCCCCAAAATGCCATCGTCAAATCATGAATCTGTCACAGCACGAATCCACTGAAGTTAATATCTCATGATCCAATAGCACCACCAGCTGGAGTCCAAGCTCTAAACATGGAAGCCTTTTTGGGCAATGCTTCATTTCCAAACATAAAGGTGCAATTTATGTAAATCTGCCTGAGTTCCTGGTAAACAAGCTGGTGGAGGGAGTCAGGCTGTGTGGAGGATGGGCAGTTCATGACTGTGAAATGGAACAAAATGGCTCCTTGACAAGCTGGAAGTCATGGAGCCTCAGGAAAGTTAAGAGGCTCTCTGCGGAAGTGAGTCTGAGTGTGGACTTCAGTCCCATGAGAGGCAGGTGGGGAGAAGAGAAAACCTTCACAAAAAGACACTGTGAGGTAAGTACCACTTATGAACCTTAAAACAGAAAATGTTCTGGGAACACCATCTGCACATGGGGATGTCTTGTCCCATCAAGTGAAGTAGATGACTAGTTCTCAACAGGGTAGGGGCATTGGGGGTGGGGTGGTCCCAACAACATGGTGGATGGAGTGGCCACTGTCACATTCCAGCCCGGACCCACAGACTTGTGAGATGGGGTGTTGCTGAAACAGACATCAGGAGGCAGTGGAAAGCACCGGCCCATGTTACTCTGATGCATACCAATGCCACAGTGCCAAGCACTGCTCTAAGTATTTCATCTGCACCATCTCATTAAACACGGCCGAAGAGGGGTCTGTTGTTACCACTTCCATTTTACACATGTGAAAACTAAAGCTCAGAAGGGAGAATTAACCAGGTCCAGGTGATACCACTCTAAAACAGTAGAATCAAGATCCAAACTCAAAGGGCCCAGAGCTGACCTCCTCTTAACAAGCAGTTGAATCGATACTTATTGGTGTGATGGTTAAACCAATGATCCTTTTTTCTCTATTGATCCGAAAGCTCTTCATTAGGGTGCGACCTCCATGCTGACCCCTTGCTGATGACCCTAGATGAAGCAGGTACTCATTCAAGAGGAAAACTGGGGCCCTTTCTAGCCAGCATCTTAGGTTGGCACTTGGAGAATGGAAGGTTAGTCTTTCCATTTATGTCTTTACACCTCTAGTGGGGAAGCATCTGATTGTAGCATCACCCTGAGCAATACAATGCTGAAATATCTTAGGAGACACTGCACCTTGGACATATGCAAAGCATGCCCAAATGATGTGCCTCCGTTTGCATCCTGCCGTTAAACTGTCACAGTAAGAAAGAAATAAAAGTCCCAGTGTGCTGTTTGGCAATTAGCAATTATCTCTCAGCCTCTTTGGTAGCCACACATGGCTCCATAATTGTGAGATTAAAAAGCTATAATTCACATGGTTGGCTATAAGTGTGTGGATATCTTGATATGACAAAGTAATTACCCAAGAGTCATTAGCCTCATAAAGTAATCTGCAATTGTATGTAAATAATGATTATGTGGCTGACAAATGCTATGTTATTGACCCTTAAAACAAATATCAAGATTTATCTTTTCATATGACCATAAAACACATACAGGGCCTCTGTTATCCATTCCAGGCCTCTGGGGTGGGGTTGCTTTAAGTTAATAGGGCATGGTGTCGATTTGCATGGAACTGTGGAATCTGCAAACTGTACCAAAATATTTTTCCTAACTGTCCTACGTAGTTATGGCCTAAGGAAACAAAATTCTCAATGTTTTACAAAGGAGGGGTTTGAGGCTCACAGAGGTTAAGTGACTCTTATAAACAGTTATGACAATTCTTCCTCATCAGCCCTTAACTGTAAGACCTCCACGCCTACTAAAGGCTCTCAAGCTGGGCCCTGGACTTAGTCTCCACAGCAGTGGTTCTCGACCTTCCCAAGGCTGAGACCCTTTAATATAACTAATCTCTCATGCTGTGGGGTCCCCCAACCACGAAATTATTTTGTTTCTACTTCATAACTGTAATTTTGCTTTTGTTATGAATCTTAATTAAATATCTGACATGCAACCCCTTTTAAAAGGGCCGTTCAACTCACCCAGGGGGGTCGTGACCCACAGGTTGAGAACCACTGCTCTACAAAATGCTGTGAGTCCAGTCATGCCAATGACATAGCTCAACCATTCTACAATGATGATCACACACCCCCAGATCGAAAGCTTACTATATACTTCAACTGTGTTTTATTGTCCTGTTCTGTGAAATTGGCCAAAGGTCATAATTCTTTCATTGTTCCTACAGAGCCAAATGGCTATTTGAAAATGTGAGGTTAAGACTGCTCAAACGAAATGATTCACTGTCTACTCTGAGGATGCGATTGCTTGCCTCAGTTTGGCTAATAAATACTATCACAAATACAGAGCCAAGTTTAAGGAGATCCCCGGAGGGTTCAGCCTATGAAAGCGATTTCCCATTTCTGTATTTGTGTGTGTGTGTGTGTGTGTGTGTGTGTGTGTGTGTGTGTGTGTGTGCAAGCTGTGGCCCTAGGGCTCCTGCTTTTGAGAAAGCTGTGGCCTTGGGGCTCTTATCTGTAAGCAGGCTGCGGCCCTGGACCTTCAGCACTGACGAGGAAGCTGTACACTCTCCTCAGAGCCGATCATCTGGTCCACCTGAGGAGGGCAGAGGTCTCAAAAAGGGCTGCTATTGTTTGGATGTGAAATGTCCCCAGAGGCTCAGGTGGTGGTTGCTGCCACTGGGGGCGGTTGTACAGCCTTCAATAACTTGGTTGCTGGAGGAGGAATATTATGGGCTATAGTTGGACCCATTTCTGATGGGACTACGCTGCTTCCTGGTTCACCAAGGTACAAGTACTACCTCACCGTGATGCCACCTACCCTTTGCTATGACATTCTCATCCAGATGTCACCCAGTGCTATGACACCCTCACCGTAATGTCACCCACAGACCATCCCTTTAACCAGGAGCCAAACTAAATCCTTCCTCTCTCCAGTTGTTTCTTGTCAGGTGTTTGATCCCAGGGACAACAGAGGGCTCTAATGCAGGTGATGACCCACCTTAATACAAGGTTCAAGCTTGATTCAAATCCTGAAGTTCTTCAAGCACAAAGGTGCTTACCTGCAACCTGAGCATGCAGATGGCTGAGGCAGGAGGCTCACGGGTTCCACTCTGGATGAGATATCTAGCAAGACTCTGTTTCAAAATTTCAAAGCCTGACTCAATGTGTGAAGGCAGTTGCCACCAAGCCTGACCACTTGAGTTTGAGTCCCAGGACCCACACGGTGGAAGGAAAGAAATGTCTCCCATAGGTTGTGCTCTGACCTCCACATACATACCTTGGCACATACACATAAAGTATAATTTTAAAACAATTAAATATCAGAACAAATAAAATTCCAATGTCTGACTAAGTTCTCGCTGCTTATGAAGATTTCTATTTTAGCACTTTAAAAAAAAAAAGATTTCAAGTTCTATGCTTTCTCCATTGAAATCAACATAATACTCTCCCTCTCTCACCCTCCCTCCCTTCCTCCTCTCCCTCTTCCTCTGTCTCTCTCCATCTTTCTCTCTCTTTCTCTCTCTCTCTTACACACACACACACACACACACACACACACACACACACACACACACTCCAATCAGTCCATAGGTAAATGGGAAGCCACATCCCAAATTGACCAGCCTCTGAGTGGCATCTTGAACTTGAGAACCAGAAAACCATGTGTACTTGGCAACGTCTCCACATGCGTCCATTCACACATACTGTCGAGGGCCATACCACCCAGGGCAATTCCTAAATTTCTTTTATTTGATGTAAAGCAAAGAAAGTCTTCTAGCTTCCTTCCAGGGGCCTCCCTGCAAGACTGTCCCAGGCTCCTTCTCCACCCTTTATTCCTCTCTGAGTTTGTCCCAAGATCCCAGAACCAAGAGCCTTCTGGGTAATAAAAAGGATCCTGGGGGTGGGGTGGGGATGGGGGCCACAACAGCCACTATCAATTCTAGTATGTCCCTTGCTGTAGGTATTTCCAATCCAATCATCTAAATTGATCACCAAAGGTGAGTTCTGATGAAGATTTTAGACTCTTCCACTCTGGGAGATAATGAAGAGAAAAAGAGAGAGATTGACACCAGGGCTGACTGAAGCCATCAAAATATTTGTTTAACATCTGCTTCAGTCGGGAAGTCTGGAGCCGACCACAATTGGTGGCATTGTTCCCCAGCTAATCTCGTGGACTTGCCCCTTTCTGTACTTTTAATTGACTTGCCCTACAGGTAAATACATGGGGCCTTTTCAGTGCAGACACCCTGTGCAAGGGTATTCCTCCACGCCCCGGATTCTTTGTGTGTCAAACGAAAGCTACTCCAGACTTCTGGAGTCCAAAGTAGTTAATTAACGGAAATCAAAGGTGCCTTTGTTGCCTCCCCAAACCTTCCTCTCTTCTCCAGATGGGGACAGATTCACTGACGATTTAGTTCCATTTCTAAGAATGGTTTCTCAGGTTTCCCTTGTCGGTGACTAGAAAGGGCCAGGTGCCATCAAGGACCCTGCTCCTGGGACTCTGCCAAAGGCCAAATCAAAAGAGACAGACAGAACTTCACTTCAGGAGCCTGGGACCTGGCCAACAGAATGAGCCTTTTGGTTGGGACAAATGTTGGGGCAACATTTCAGAGGCATGATGAGCAGAAAACAGTGCTTGGGTGCAGAGTTAAGGCTTGCCGGATGACCTCAAAGGGTGCTGTCCACAGTAGAAGCTGGGAACACAAGCTCTGTCACCCATCTGCCAGAAACCCCAAGCCAGCACAGTCTGCAGGGACTGCAGTGAAGTCTCTTCTGCTGACATCACCAGCAGACTGGGCCAGGGTGGATAGGAGCTTTAAGAAACCTAAAAAAGATAAAAGCTACTCAAAGATCCATCCTTACGAGATCAGCCAAGTCCAAAAGGAACAAAAGGCATTCTTTCTGTTTTTAGTAAAGCCCAGTGGGTAAAGAGAAAAATTAGAACTGTGACTCAGTTGCTACAGTGTTTGGCCAGCATACACAAAGCCCTGGGTTCAGTTCCCAGTACCACATAAAACAAGGCATGATGGTGTGTACCCATGATCCTAGCACTTGGGAGTTAGGGTCAGGAGAAGCAGAAGTTGAAGGTCATGTTTGGCTACATAGGGAGTTTCTGAATGCTGCCACACTCTTGGATTCACAGCACTAGAAACAGGATGTGACCATCAGACTGTATAGTCTCTCTCTCTCTCTCTCTCTCTCTCTCTCTCAGGCATGCACACACACACACACACACACACAGAGAGAGAGAGAGAGAGAGAGAGAACTAGTGGTAAAGTACAAAAGGCAGGTCACAATTTCTTTTCCTTTTTTAATTTTTAAAAATTGATTTATTTATTCACTTTACATACCGATAGCAGCCCCTTCTCTCTGGTCACAGTTTCTAAGCAACATAAACCATGCCAGGAAACACTGGTGGACGCTACAGCCAGGACCTCAAGAGAAAAACCTCACATACACAGTCTAAATGAATTACCCTGAGTCCCTGCCTGGTAATATTTTCCAGGGGAAGAACTGATTCCAGTAGACCAAGGGGGGAAAGGGAGATAGTCATTACTTGCCTCAGTACCGCCCAGATGGGATTAAACCCAAGCCTCTAGAACATGCAATTTTCCCAAGGAATCACATGGCACCTTGCAAAAAGCTGGGAAGCAGCCTCTGGAGCTTGAAGGAGACAGTTTTAAAAATGGAAGGTGGTTCTGCTTCATACAGTGCGTAATGAGGTGCCAGGGTTTATTTTAATGCTGAGAACCCAGCATACGCTGAGTTAGAGATTCAGGAATATTTTCAAAGGAGGCGGATTTTAGAGAGTGCTCGGGAGTAAAGTATGGAGAAGGGTGAAGGGCAAGGCAACATCGTGGGGTACTGAGGGTGGGAGCAGTAATAGGGGGCCCCCTCATGTCTCCTGCTGCCAGTCCATGGGACAGTTTTATAGCTATCATATCTGTGGGTCTGACAATCAATATAGATGTCCTTTGAAGTATATTAAAATCCCACTGCTTGAAAATGCTTAAAAATAACCGTTTGGGTGAACTGGCAACTTGGTGCCGGCTTTATACTGAGTGTACGAGAGTAAAGAGCTCAGAGGCCATCCAGAAGGCCCAATGGGTACAGTAGATGCCTTGCACTGGCACCCTGGCATGTGTACATCTGCAGTCAATATACCCACAGTAATAATACTTGAAAAGGAAGAACAGAAAGCTCATGGCTGACTGGACCTTTCTGCTTCTGACCAGGCAGGAGCTGCTTGGTATTTTCAGGCCCCATAGTACTAGGGATGAGGATGGCTCACCTTTCTACAGGAGCCCAGGTGTCAGCGGGGACTCCTGAGGGGCAGCATAGACCATTGTTTCTGGACTTTCCTGCTAGACTAAGTGAAATCCTCCCCACCATGAGATACCGCAGACGGCAGCAGGACATCATTGCTGGTGTCAGTCATGTTCCTTGTCCTCTCATGCGTAGTCTGGGATCTCTTGAACCCCTGAGCCCAATATGATGGAAATCTTGACCCTCTTTTAAAAACTGACAGTAAGTGAGGGGTTGCTGACCCTCCCAGGGCCTCTGGGTTGCCTATGGGTATTTGGAGGCAGTTTAGGGCCCAGCTGTGTCCACCACCATGTGAGAACATGGACTCTGCCCAACAGGATTGCCCTAGAAACCAGGAGAAAGAAGCTCTGCAGTTTTATCAGTGCTTGTGGCATAGGCACAAGTGTTCCTTTGTTAGTTCTAAATCAAACCACTTACCATATGGAAACAGTATTTTCTGAAATACAATCCTCAATGAGATGAGAATATGAACCAAGAATAAATAAGCAAGAAATGAACTGAAAACTCAAGACAACCAAAGACGACAGAGAAATTTCACATATCATTTCAAATAGAAACTATGGAGAATTTACAAAATACAGCAAAGGACACCCACTGTCCACTAGAGCTAATGCACAGCCCTGGCTCACTCAGTTTCTCCCCTTATCTTGGCTCTTTGTTGGAGACCCAGTGCCAGGCACAGGTCTCCACTGACTAAGCCCTGTCCTGTCCACTGACAGCCCTTTGCCCTGTCCTCTTCCAACTTGGAACCCCTTGAGGATCTTCTAGCCCTTTTGTCTCTGCACCACATTGTCCCTGTTCTCCTCTTTCTTTCTTCTAAGCCCGCCTTCCATCCATCTCTGCCCTGAGGATCTCCTAAGAACCCATCTGTTGTCCCAGCATCTGTTCAGTGTAGCAACCCTGGAGACTTTTATCCAGCATCCAGAGGAGCAGGTGCCCATGGATGCTTCCAGTAATAACTGTCCTGAGGTCACCTTATCCTGTCTGCCCTCTGCATGTCAGCTGTCATTTTAGGCTGCTAACCATGTGAGGGCTGAGGCCAGCCTGCTGGTCCTCACCACATCCCTGGTGCTCTCCATAGGTCCTCAGTAAAGACTTATTTGCAAAGCCGGTTAGGCAGCCCAGTCTCTGGCAGAAGAGATAGACTCACTGGCCAACACGTGTCCCCTCTCCTTACTCAGAGGAACAAGTGCAACTCCCCTAATCATGAAATTTCTTTCCATATCCACACATAGCAGAAAGGCATTACATAAACTTTTCAGAAAGTCCTGGCCTTGTCCTACATTTTTGTCTTTGCCTCTGCCTCATATGAGTTCCTTGGCTTACAACAGGACAGTCTAGCAGCTATATCCCCTCTGCTCTGGCTTCCCTGCCACCCCGAGGGCATAGCCACATTGAGCCAATAGCTGGAAGACATCTATCACAGACTTACGGCCCCAGGACCTCCATCTCCATAGCTGTGACGTGATGGCTGTATATTTCACGCCTCTCAGTTTCCCAGCTGGGATTCAGAGATTTAAAGACACGGGGGATGTGTTTTTAAATTTATGAGAGGGCCATTGACTTAATTAATTGTGCCCAAAGAGCACAACCAATTGCAATAAGAATTCTTAAAGGCGAAGGGGACCAGGAGAGGGAGGCCTCGTATGGTCTGTGGCTATCAGAGCTGTTTCTTTATAATGCCAGCAGAGCTGAGGTTCTGGCTGGAAGAGGTGGCTTCAGAGAGTGAGTGGTGCACCCAAGAGCACCCACCACACAGCTGTCCTAAGGGTCCCCAAGGAACACAATCCTTTACCAAGGACAAAAACAAGAACGCATCTGCCAGAAACTCCCCAATCACGTCACCCACCTGCCTCCTGCTCCCCACTAGCTGGCCAATGGAGGCCAAATCTCTAGTCCTCCCACTCGATGAAGCAGGTTTTTCCAGGAAGCCACATGAAGAAACAGTTCTGGGTCCAGGACATCTACATCTTGCAGAGTCTATCCTTATAATTTCACAGATGGGGAAACTGAGTCCCAGAGGCTTTTCTGGGAGGGGCACAGAATAGAGGGACTCCCAGTCTTCCAACCTCACTGAGGCTCTCTTCCTTGAGATGCTGTCTTGTAGCTGGAATGGCCTCTGCTTTTCTTGCAATGATCAGTTTCTTATTTTTAAACTTTCACTCCACATAAGAAAAATGTTAATAAACATCTATTTTCCTTCAGAATCACATCCAATATTTCTTACATACTTACAGCGGCATAAAAGTGGCATTGTTAATATCATAAACCCTTCTGATAAGCCTGAGCCAAGACTTTGAGCAGGTGTGGTGGCCCAAATTTATAATCCCAGTTCTCAGGAAGTGGGGGCAGGGGGATTATTCAAAATCAAGACCAGCCTCAGCTATAGAGAAGGATAAATAGCAACAAACAATATCAGTAATCTGGGTATGGTGGCACACACCTGTAGTTTCAACACTTGGGAGGTAGAAGCAGGATGGATGATCAGGAGTTTCAGGTTGGCTACAGAGCAAATTTAAAGCAGCCCGGGATACAAGAAACCCTGTCTCAAAACAAAACAAAACAAACCAGAAACAATAAATAAATAGGCAAACAAACAAACAAATAAATAGAAAAGAAAGAGGACATAGAAGGAAGGAGGAAAGGAAGAGCTGAAGGGAGAAGGGAAGAAAGTGAGAAAGAGGAAGAGGGGGGAAGAGAAAACTCATTTATGCTGATGTAGCTTACTCTACTAGAAAAGTGTTTAGCATAAAACAAGTTCAATATACACCATGGCTTGAAAGAATGAGTAACCCGAGCACCTGGACCCAGTACTCTTTCTTTAAGACTTTTTTAACTTTATTATCATTAATGTTCATTTGTTATCAGAATATAAGTTCCATGAGTATAAAGATGTGACTCTGTATTAAAATTCACAGAGTATCTCCATTCCTGGCATTTAGCAGGTACCCAAGAAATCTCATTTGTTTGACTGGATGATTTGTGCTTGTGTGTAATGATTTTCTAGAAGGTTCTAAGACTGAACATGCTGGGCAATAAGGCTGCATATTTATTAAGTTACTGTTTTGGCCAAACTGTTCTTCAGAGCAGCCATGAGGCTCAATATATTGGTCCTGTCTGAGGGAACTCACCTTTCCAACATCACTTCATAGGAATGATTCCATTGTCCCTTTCTGGGCAGACTGATGAATGCTTGGTGTCCTGGATCTGCCATCTGGGGCACCAGCAAAACCATCTGTTCTCCTTTATCTGAGTTCAAGACTACCTACTAAAGCAAACAGCTGCTCTTGCAAGGCCTAAAACAGTAGGAAGGGCTGGGATACCTGTGCCAGGTACCTGAGTACAAGTCCCTCACCTAAGAGTCTTAGGGATCCCAGATTCACTTGTCCTTCTCTGGTTGATCCTTATAGCCAATATACTGATCCTATATGGTGCTGATCTCCAACTGCAAGTCTTCCTAGATTCAGATTTGATATCTACCACCAGGAAGCAGACTACAGCCATGGAGTCTTCCATGGAGTCAATGAGACCTTACTTTGGGTGCATGGTAGGGACAGCACTATTTAGAAGCTCAAATGTGCCCACATATTGCGTCTGAAGGGCATCATGAATGAGCATACACCATGTTAAACCACATATCGGCACTGTGATTGCCCACTCTAAGATTAGAGGGCAGAGGAGAGAGTTAAAAAGGATTCTACCTGGATCAGAGATGGAGGGTTAGACAGGACAATGTCTGTCTGAGGCAGGAGCCCAGTTGAGCTGATGCTGACTGAGGTTGAGGCAGGGTCCTGGGCATATTGAGGCCTGTCTGGAGTAGGGGCAGATCCATGAACCCTTCTCTTTTCTTTCCTTCTCCCATCTTTCCCTTTCTCCTTTCCTTCTCACTTTTTTTCCAAGCTGTCTCTACATGAGTTTTGCATTTCTGACTCAGGGCTGAGGAATCAATGAATGATGCATTTCTAGAGACCATGGACTGTTTTGTTCTGAGAGAGAAGACAAAGGGCTTCCTTGTATAGCCAAAACTAAGCCTAGAGGCAGAAGGAGTGATGGAGTCAGGGCCTGGCTGGATGGGCCTTTCTAGTCCATCCTTTCTGGGGCATGGCCAAAAAGGACCTCCCATTGCAAGGTGGGTGTCAAGGTCCTGAGACTATTTTGGTGACCGTTAATGAGAATATGGAAGAAAATATGAAAACCTTGAGTGTTTGGGGGTGTCCTGATCATTCATTCCCGTTTAGGCTTCCTCTTAGGCAGTACTTTTTGCAGACTAAGAGCAGAGAAAGTATATCTCCGGATGGAGCCTCAGCACAGATGGAAATCCACTGCGTGGTGCACTCTGCCCTGCTCAGGCACTGTAGCTTCAGGCTCCCTGAAAGATGAAACTGAAGGCTCCATGGTTTCTCCTGCCTTTTCTGCCCTCCCAGTTAGCCATATCTGATCATGGAAGCATCCTATCCTTCACTGTGCCTCACTTATTTAACAGAGGAGAAAACTGAGGTCTGAAGAGGTCAAGTGGGCAATCAGGAAAGGACCCCAAATGAGGCCCAGGGACCCACCCTAACTCCCCTGCACTCTTTGCAAATTACAAGAATGCAATAAGGGTTAACCTGAACCACTTAGTTCTGCTTTCCCAAAGACATGCAAACTTCCTGTTCCACGTCCCAAGTCTGTACCCTCATCCCATGAAATCCCACAGGCTTTTATGCAAATGGCCTTTAGAAACTCAAAGAGTTGTTTGTTTGCTGTACATTCAAAGGTTCCAGATGGGTTTTATCTGCTGGGCCTGGTTGAGCGTGCTATCAGACAGCCATGCAAATGACTCCGCCCAAAGTGTCTGGCAGAGAATGGCCCTGTTGCCAAACACACAGACATTTGCCTGGGCATTTCCCTAGATTATTTCCCTTTTCCCTCCAAAGCAGCCAGGGCAGCACAGTTTCTCACCTTAGTGAAGCTCTAATAATGGGTAGATAGTGGCCTGGACCTAGAAGTTTTATTATCTTATACCCGGGCTATAAGAGGGTGCTGGTTGAAGGCCCAGAAGTCAGCGCTCTAACAGGAGACCTACCTCATGCAAGAGAGAAGCAGACAGGCTCTGTGTCACTGGCAGGGACCCCAGAGCACTGGAGAAAAAACTCTTGCAGGAAGGCTTTGCCTGTCAAATGCTTGATCAATGTGTCTATAATGAACAACTTAAAATGGGGGCTTTTAGGATATAAGATTTCCAAGTTCCAAGATGCCTAAGGGCCACCTTCTGGGCCCCAAAATGCCACCACAGGTGGGGACAGTTGAGGCTTATGCCATATATAAAGCATAAGGCTCCTGTCCTAGAAGGGCAGGCCCACGATTCTCATTTTAGTGGCCAGGAGACAGCCTCATTTGGATTCCAGCATGAACCAGCTCCAGAAAGCCATGTCTGCAAGCAGAAATAAGATGAAACAAATGCCACATGACCCAGTTGTTCAACTTTTGGAGCAGAAAAAAAGTTTGCACATGGATACTTACAATAGCTTTCTTTACCACAGCTCAGCTCCAAACGGGAAGAGACACAAGTGTCCATGAATGTGGCAATGGATGATAAGTTAGCCATGTTCAAGCAGGGAGCCCTATTTGACTGAAAAGTATGAATCTGATAGCTGGACTCCAGCTCAAGGGCAGAATGTCCTGCTGAGAGTGGCCAGCATCCAGGTAGGGGCTGGTCTACAGAGGAGAAGAGGAGAGACAACGTGCCAGGTGATGGAAGCCATTCACAGGACTGTGCAGGCAGTCAAACGAACACGTGTGACAGGTGTTATCAAACTGAACCTCGAAACAAGCAAGTTGTAGTAACTCAGTACTTAACAGGGACTTTTCTGAATGATAAATGTCACGCAGTGGGGGTCAGTTGGGTTGAACTAGAGAACAACTTCCTTGCAGGCAGTGGGGGTTCTCACTTTCTACATAAAAAAATGGTGCTCAAAACAGATCAGCAAAGACACTCCTGCACTCAAAGAATCCTCTCTCAGCTTGGCCTGTGATCAGCCCTCATTCCCGTCTGGAAGCAAGAGCAGAGATTTTAAAGACTGCTTTTCATGCTCGGTTCAGCCACTTCTCAGCTGGGTGACCTTGGGAAAGCATGCCAAATTTCCTTATCTAAGATACAGTGATAAAAACAGTATTTCCAAAGCTGGCGGTTAAGGTGGATGACTCCGCTTGGTGGGCAAAACACTTGCTTGCAAGCCTCACAGGGAGAGTTCAATCCCTGGAGTCCAGGTAGAGGTAGAAGAGAATCAGCTCTACAGAGTTGTCCTCTGAGTGCCACACTCACACTAGTGGCGTGTAATGCCTCCTCCAAACAAGGGCACAAAATAATAACAATAATTAAAAACGGTATTTCCCAGGATAGAAACAACACAGCGTCCTTCAACAGATGAATGGGCGAACAGAATGTGGTTATTTGGTCATAAAAAGGAAAAAAGTTATGACACATGCTGAGAGCTTAGATGGACCTTGATGACACAGTGCTAAAGGAAAGAAGCTGGACATAAACCTATGACTACCTGCATCTACAATAAAGAAGTCCAGAACAGGAGAACGCAGATTGGAGGCTGTGAGGAGTCTGGGGAAAGACAGGGGCAAGTGTAATGGGCGCAGTTTTAGTGGACTGTTGTGAGGATGTTTTGGAGGCAGGTAGAAATGATGGTGTGCTCTGGTATACTAAATGGCACTAAACTGTTCGTTTTAAACTGGCTAATTTGGGCTGTGGAGATGGGCCAATCGGTAAAGTGCTCGCTGCTCAGGTATGAGGATCTGCATCTGGATCCCTACAACCTCGTAAAGATGCTAAGGGTGGCAGCTGGCCACTGTGGCCTCCATGCGGAAGGTAGGGGCCAGACACTGCGGGATCCACAGAGCTAACTGGCCAGACCATCTAACTGATAGTAAGAGTCTAGCTCAAGGAGAGAGGCTATCTCAAAAGATAAGGTGGCATCTAACACCATATCAGTCTCTGGCCTCTTCTGCCACTCCTGTGCACACACACACTGTTGCAACAGAGATAACAGGTTATCCTGCCATCCGTGGTTAGCCTCCTGAGCTGACTTGACTGCCCCCGAACAGCAGCCCTCCCTTGATTGAGCTCAGACTGGAAGATGAGCCACTTAGGGATGTGACACTCCTTGTGTCATGGGACAGGCCCTGGCTCCGAGAGCCGACATTTGATCTTTGTCCTGTGACCCTGGCTGTGACCCATGCCTAATCCTGTGGCCATGCAGCTCAGACCTGTTGGAAAGCGGCTTTCCCAGGGAGGCCTGAACAAGCCTTCACTCCATCAGCATTTGTGGCCTGGGAGGCCTGGGATTCGGAGCACAGGCTTGACGCTCAGAGACTGGTAACAGACTCAGGTGGTGGAAGTCAGAAACTGGTTGGGGTCTTAATGGATGTCCTGTCCCTGTTAGATCTTTGAGAAAGGTGCCCAGAGCCCACATCTGCATTTTCTCCAAGTCTTGTGTTTAGTCCCTATTTGCAAGGGGTTCTCCTACCTGCTGTCTCCCTCTAGATTAGAAACTGTGTCCCCAGTCCTCTGGCTCACTGAACCCTCCCAAGGCCCAGAACTCCCAATATTAAAGGCATGGACCTGCTGCCCTGTCCCAGAAGCTGAGCTTGCTTCTCCGTGAACCACCCTCATCATTCTGAGACAACAAACAGCTTGCCCGGGATCTCTGGCACTAGGGTCCAGGCCAAAGAAACACTTGCTTATGGAAGATTAAGAAAGCCATGCCAACCCCAGATCAGTAAAGAGCAGTCCCTCTCAGAGGTCCCACAGAGACTTCTGCCCAGCTCCAGAGTCTCCTGATTTGGTGGGACATGGAAAGCACTCTAAATCTGCTGTTACAGCAAGTATTCAGATGGTGCTAATACTGGGGATCAGATTTTGAGAGCCAGTACATTCAGAGAGGTAAAGGGCATGAAGCAGAAGCATCCTTGGAGTATCCTTGAAGGCAAAACAAATGGTCTCCGAGGGAGTACACACAGCAAAAAAGATGAGAGCCAGAAAAGAGTGGGTGTGTCCAACATGAGCAGAGATAATGTCAAAGCAGAGAAAGGCTCAGTGTCATAGACAGGCCCAAGGGGACCAGCGTGAGAGAGTAGCCAGTGAGACTTGAGGTAGAGGGCAGCTAACAAGGAGAAGGAAGAAGATGAAGGAAACAGAGGCAGGGTACTCATTCTGAGAAAGAAAGACATCTGCAGCCAGGTACTTTGGCACATCCTTGAAGACCCAGTATTTGAAAGAAGCCAGAGAATTGTTAGTTCAAGGGCTAGCCCATGCTACATAGCAAGACTCTGTGTCAACTATTTTAAGGGGAGGGAGTGAAAGGAGGGGGGAGAAGAGAGGGGAGAGAGGTGCCTTAGTTAGAGTTTCTATTGCTGCAATGAAACACCATGACCAAAAACAAAATAAAACAACAACAACAAATAAGTTGCGATGAAAGGGTTTATTTGACTTACACTTCTATGTCACTGTTCATCATCAAAGGAAGTCATGAGAGGAACTTAAGGCAGAAATCTGGACACAAGAGATGATACAGAAGCCATGGAGAAGTGATGCTTAATGGCTTGCTCTCCAGGGCTTGCTCAACCTGCTTTCTTATAGAACCCAGGACCACCAGCCCAGGAACGGCATCACCCGCAATGGGCTGAGCCCTCCCATATCAATCACTAATTAAGAAAATACCCTATAGGCTTGTCTGCAGCCTGATCTTATTGAGGCATTTTCTCAACTGAGGCCTCCTCCTCCCAGATGAGTCTAATTTGTGTAAAGATGAAACAAAACTAGCTGGTACAGGAGGGGAGGGAAGGGGAAAGAGACCCTGCTCCATCTAACTTAGTCACGTTTCTGATCCATGTGACCTCTGTATGACGTGAACGTGCAGGCTTGACCTCCAGAAGATCTAGGCAATGGTGTAGTTTACAGAAGAGGCTTCATAGGCTGAATGAGGAAGGGTGCAATCTTTTCAGGGTATACAGGAGTCAAAGGCGCTCCCTATCCAGTAATCCCAGCTCACACCAAGGCCCTTCAGTGATGTCTCCCACCTCCTGGTCATGTCCTTGAAAAGGGACCTAACCTCAGGCTCATTCCCTCCTCTATTTTTTTTTTTTTATGTGAGGCTATTGCTGTTCACAGAGTATATAATCAGCTCCCACAGCTAAACTGCTCTGCACATGGGGCCACACCACACCCCACTTTCAGCATTTACTAACAGGCTTTGGTAACTGTTAGTGGGATCAATTCAGCCATGATTAGGGGTAAACATAGGAGCTGAAAACTGTAACATTGGGGGGAGGGGTGTTAGAGGTTGGTGTTTTCAGGCTAAGGGGTATAGAAAGGAGATGATACGTGGGAATGTTCTTCAGAGTTGAACCAGGCAGAACCTGGGGGCAGGATGCTACAGACAGCTTGGGTGAAGGAGACAGTAGCTTCAGAAGGGCAGGAGGCTGGGCTCAGTCCCCAGCTCTGAGAATCAGCCAAGGAGGTGGGTCATCTCAGCAGGCACAACTTTCCCTGCAGACTCCCAGGCACCAGGAAGCCTAAGAGGTCACTGGCCTAGGATCCAGGAGCCAGATGTTATCAGTGCTTGACCAGTGAAACCTGAGCCTGGACACCCGCTGGCCCCTCTCACTATGGATGACATCCTGCACCAGACACAGGGGAGCTGCTCCCGGGCTGGGATGCTAAGGCCAAGGGCTGTGAAGTGCGGCTATCATCGATTCCTTACCGACTCCTACTTCCTGTCTCCTGGTCCAACGCACTGACAGGTACAGGTCACTGGAGGAAGTGGGCTGGTATAATGACCTGAGTTACCATCACCCGTTGCCAGGGATGTATGTTAGAGAGCAAGGACAAGGCAGTGAGGTTCAATTCCAGCAAAGCCGTCCACCTAGTTCCACACAGCCAGACTCATAAGGCCTCGCTTTGGTGTGCTCCCCTCTAGCCCTCTGCATGCCATCTCGAGTTCATACCTAGTGGCCTTGAGATATCAGATGCTGCCTCCTCCAAGGAGCCTCCCTTGTCATCCTTGAAGAGGCCAGGTGCCCTGCTAGACCCTGGTTACCTCTGCAATGGCCTTATTAACCCTTGACTCTCCACGTTCATGTAAACACTGACAAAGGGGCATAGCTGCCTTGGCATGGCTCTGCAGCAGACACAGAGGTTCCAGATGCCCCAGAGAGTGGATAAAATCAGTCCACTCCACACTCAGCATGGACACTGAGAGCCAAAAACATACATGCAACATGAACAGGACCTGTGCTTCCCACGGTCATCCAAAACCTGACGTGGTTTCACCTGGCATCTGGCTAAGTAGCTTGCTTGATCGTTAAGAGAATTTCTCCAAAGTGAAACTATTCAGAGTTTGTACCCAAAGGCACCTCAAGCCCCTCATCTCAAAAATACTCTCCTTACTGCTTCTATCAAGCCCAGATAGTTAGAGCACAATTCTTGTCTGATCCTAACCCAGCTTCCCATTTCTCCCACATTGACAGACCCCCTTTTCAAAGAATACTTCAGTTCTCAATGAATCTAGCTTTTCTCCCACTTCAAGATGTCATAGACACTCTGCAGAGGTGGTGGACTCCCTTTTAGGGAACCATCGAACAACAGAGACTCTTAATCAGTAGGTGGTGAGCAGATGGATGGATGGATGCATGAATGGATGGATGGATGGCATAGGATGGGGGTAGGAGGACTAATAGTTGGATATGTGGATAAATGGACGGAAGGAGAGATGGATAGACGGATGGACATGTTGGTGGCAGTACTACAGGAAAACTCATCCTGTTGTCTCTAAAAACCATGAAGTCCCTCTGATCGGAAAGTGGGTAGCCCATCTGCCAAAAAGCCCCATTGAAACAGTAAAAGAAAAAGCCTTAAATAGTAAATCAAGAGGAATTTTTGATTGAAATTTGCAACTCAAAAGCATAGTTTGAAAACACCCTTGGAGAGTAGAGCTGCCCACCCAGACCCGACAGGACGGATGCATGTAGATCAGTATCAAATTAAATCTCCCTATTGAGCCTTCTCTGTGGCGGCACAATGAGATGGCAGGGTAGTACCGTCCCATCTTCCTCTTGGCGATATCCTTTTCAGCCTAAATTATACAGAAGCAAATAATTATCAGGGCCTTCTATTTACCCTCCCTAGAAGATTTAATTTATCCCAATAAACATGGCAAGGCAGTCCTTTTTGGATTTAAAATGACATATAATTTACTTCTCACAAATGCACTGGGTCCAGGAGAAAGGCCATTCATCAGGCGATCCGCATCCCAGGCCGCTTAACCAAAAGGGCCTTTTGTCTCATTGTTTTCCATTGCAGACAGCACGTGGAGAGGAGATTTAGGCAATATTTCCAAACACTGTGAGCTCTGTAATGATTGTCCTCGGCAAACCTGGCCATAATTCGGAAATCACAATAGTCATTTATCTGCTCATCCCCCCTTCCCCGTGGCCCAACCCAAGTATCATGTGGTCAAGGAGGCATTTAATAAGGCTTAATTTAAAACCCCAGATTTAAATACTATTAAAGAGGTGACCCAGGCCCAGCAAAACCCAAGATGTCCAAAGAAGTCTGGGTGCTGTCCTTGATATCTGGATCTCAGCAGAGGGTGCTGGGTGACTGGGCTGTTCCTTTGTCTACTCTAGTCCAGGCAGGAAAACATTGCCTGTCTCAATGTGACCAACCTGCTGCTGGGGCATGCGTAACTTGTCAGCCTGGTTTGTAGTTTGCTTTCTCTTTTTTTCTCTCCCTCCCTCTCTCCATCCCTCTCCCATTCTTCTCTCTCCCTCATCCATCATTCCCTTCTTTCACTCCCTTCTTCCTTTCCTTTCTCCCCTCACACCCTCCCGTCTTTCCTTTTTTCTTTCTCAGCTGCTCTCTGCAGCTGCTCTAGCTCCGTTCTGACATCTGGACCTTCATCCTCACCTGCACTTCGATGTCACATGGACATATCCAGACTTCAGCTGCGTATCTCCCCCCTCTTTGCCTGGCTCAGGGTGCACTTCACAGCATGCCCAGACACAGGCATCCACATCCCAGGGTGCAGCGCCGGTTTTCCACCCCCATAAACTGTACACCTTCTAGTTTGCAGGCCTGGGTGTTTCTCACATCTCGTTATCTCCCAGGTCTGGCCTCTCTCATGTCTCCTGGGGGCCCGCTCCCTAGGACAGGCATCCTCTCCTCTGTGTCACTATGAAGACCCCTGACTGGTTGTCATTCTCTTCAAGACGGTAGATATAAATGGTAGCTCTCAAACAGAACACCTGGAAAATCTAGGTTTCAGCCTTCACAAGTTGAAGGTGGCATTCCTCAAGAGCTCACAACAACTTCCTGTTATTGTCAGGACCAAGTTCAAATGGACTATGGTTTTCCCTGCCATCTCCCTCAAAGGTCTCCAGTCACACCAGTTCTCCATGTATGTCACACCGCAGACTCAAAGTCAAGTACAGGTTAAAGCCAGGTCAGGCTGTGCCTAGAGAAGTCTGGGGTCATGCTCCTCTCACATGCCCCTCTATCCCAATCAGGCTGTGACTTCGAACATGGAGAAACAAGTCCTAAGCTGTGACTCTTCAGATAACAAGGCAAGACTACCTCTGTCTCTATACAAATTCTGCAGCCCTCCTGAAGGCTCAGATAGGAGAAAGAAAACATGGGATTAAATGCATGGGGCACGGGTCCCCTTAACGGGCTTCCTTATTTCTCAGCGTGGTTTATTGGCTGCTACTTTTAAATAGTAGTGGAGATGTCACCTGAGGTTTCCATGAGAGTTAAATGTCCCTCTGCCCAGCTTATCATGCCCACCTCATCTCGCTGGCCCCTACCCTCCCTATAGAACCTCATCCTCATGTCCTGTCTTCTACAACCCCTGCCAGCCTCAACAGCCCCCCTTCTGGACATTTTTTTCCTTTCCTGCCTTTTATTCGTTCTTTCACATTTTCATCTATGTCTCTTTTTGTTGTTGTTGTTTTGAGATTTATTTAACTTTTAAACAGTGTGTGTGTGTTTGCTTATGTGTGCATTTGTGCATGGGAGTGCAGTGCCCATGGGGCCCAGAAGAGGGTGTCATGGATCACATAGAGCTGGAGTTGCAGGAAGTTGTGGGCTCACATAGAGCTGGAGTTGCAGGAAGTTGTGGGCTATCTGACATGGCACTAGAAACAGAACTTGGTTCCTTTGTGAGAGCAGCAAGCACTCTTAACTGCTAAGCCATTTATCTGGCAGTCCTCCACCCCAGACATGGTCTATGTAGCTCAGGCTGGCCTTGAATTTTAAATTTCAGCCTCTGTGTATTGGAATAACAGTTGAATACCACCATGAATGGAGACAGCTTTATTTATTTATTTATTTATTTTTCCTAATTCAGGTCTGGGTTGCCTACATGCTCCTCTGCCTATTCCATGAGCTTTATAAGTACAGAGGGACATGTCCATGCTTAGGAAGATTTGGCCAGCTGACTGAATACAAGACTCTTTCCCTCTGGAGCAAGAAGCTTTGTCTTAATAGACAGTCATCCTTCTACTGTGTGTCTGTCGATCTGTCTATCTATCTATCTATCTATCTATCTATCTATCTATCTATCTATCT
>NW_026590767.1:3101774-3124861 GCF_907164565.1 Psammomys obesus | reverse complement strand
TCTATCTATCTATCTATCTATCTATCTATCTATCTATCTATCTATCTACATCTTCATATCCATCTCCATTTCTCTGCTTATCAGAAATCCTGATAAAAATCCTGACAAAATCCTGGGTTTTATTTTGTGGTGTGAGGTCTTTCTTTGCTTTATTTCTTTAATGTTCCACCTGTACAAACTGCTGTGTCATAACACGGATATGATCACTAGCTCGGGACAGTCACGGCTGCTGCAGTCTTTCCTAGCCTCAGGTACAGGACAATTTCCATGGGCTGTTCCTGGAGAGTATCCACTGGTGCCCCTGGGGCATGCTAGGTGGCTTCCTGCAATGGGGTGTAGGGTACCTCCCAGGATCTCAGCATGTGGAAAATGAGATGGGCTGGTAGCCACCCCAGGTCCAGCAGCTGTGTGGTACCACACCACCACACACATCTTCCTTGCTTTGGGGTTTTGACTGTCCATATGCCCATGTCTGCCAGAAGGCCAGAATGAGCTCCTCCCAGTGCATGGTCACTGGGAATTTAGGGCCTCACATAGCCAAAAGGTCTTTCCTTCAAAGAGCCTAATAACATGGGTACTGAAGGGAGGGAGACCAACTTATGAGGTGGTGAGGTCATTGTGATGGTTACTCTGTCAACTTGACAAGATCTACAATCACCTAGGCTGTGAGCCTTCAGGTGTGCCTGCGAGAGTATTTCTAGATTAGGTTAATTGAAACGGGAGTACCTACTCTAACTGGCAGACCAATTCAAAAGGAGAAAGGGACTGAGTACCAGTACTCATTACTCTCTGCTCCCAGACCTTGGATGCATGATGAGCTGCTGTCCTCAAGCCCCTGCCCCTTCCCCACTACAGCAGAACATACCTTTCTTCCTTCCTTCCTTCCTGCTTTCTCTACTCCTTCCTTCCTTAAGTTTCTTTTGTCACAAGTGTGAGAAAATCCATTAATGTAGTCACCCTGGTGGGATGAACAGGATCTGATACCCCACTAGCCTCAGCAGCTGCTTCTCATTTCTAGCCACACCCACACATATGAAGCCACCTCAGGCCATGGCCTTTGGACTCCATATAGCTTGAGCTGCTTCTTTGGGTCTATATAAAAGCAAAGATATTAAAAGACCTGACTCAGGACTCATTCTAACTCACCCTAACTGTAGTCCTCTCTGTGCACACACTGTGGCTCCTTTATTTGGTTTGCATTGGCTAAGCACCCACACTGTATGCCAGACAGGAAAAGCACTGGTTTTCTTCTGGTCCCGCTCTGCCCCTTGCAAGTACTGTGGCCTTGTAAAAAGAGAGATGAAAGTGAGGTTGAGAAAGGTTGAGGAAGTGAGAGTAGAAAGAGTAGTTTGTGAGACATGGAGGTGGACAGTTCACGTTTGCCTACTGGTAGATTCTGTAAAGCAAGCCTGTGTGATCCCTTGAGACTCTGGTAGCCAGACAAGGAGAAGTGTACCCAGACATTTTGAAGTTTCATCCATTGAGGAAAGCATGCTCACAGCAGCATCTTCACACTATGAATGAAAACTGCTTGGATCCTAGGCTCTTAGACCAGCAGACAGAACTTGTGCCTTTGCTGATACCAATTCCCTTACATGATGTCTCAGATACATTCAGTTTCCTCTAGTGAGAACAGCTTGATTACCCCAAGGTAGAGGGACCTCACAACCCATAGGGCAACCCAGGCCATAGTAGGCATCACTCTGCAAACTCTCTTTATTGTATGTATCATACATGGGTCTACACCTGCATGCCCACAATAGCCTCTGAAATTAATGGGCTTCTATTGGTTTCGTCTCAACATTAAAAGGTCAGGAGAGGGTTAGGCAGCCAACAAGAAGTTAAAATCCAAGCCCTCACCCTGCAGATTTAGATGGCATGTTTTAATAAGGGTCTGATTTATGATGACATGCATGCCTCCTGGTGACAGTGGCTTTCTTCCTGCCAGCTTACAGAATGGATTTCACCCCCCACCCTTTTATGTGTCTCTGCATACTGGCCTCCGTCCAGGAAAAGGCCACTTCCACAAATAAATAACAGCAAATCACAAATAAAATAACATCAGCACCCTTCCTATCCTGGAGTTACAGATGAATTACTAGGAACGAAATTCATGATCTACAGCTTCTAAGCAAGGGGGCCAGGGAGCGAGTGTGGGGACTTCCACATTGTCTGAATCCCAGATATGTGCCTCCAAGGGAAGGGTTTAGTTTCTCTTCTCCCAGAGCAAAGAATCAACAGAGAAATAACGCTGGCATGCAGCAAAGAGAAGGAGGTGAATAAATACGCCCTTCATGAGCTGGATTCAAACATTTATTTTACATGAAAAGGGGCTAATGACATTTAATAGGATAGAGGAAATCAAAAACTCATAGCCAGCAGCCACTCTTTTAAACCAGATTTGGTGCACAACCCCCCAAGGGCTGTTTGCACCAATTCTCCAATAAATCACACACTGACTTTTAGAAGAGACAGATATTTAATTCGTGCATTAGAAGCACGAGGCCATAACCACAGGCTGCAGCCTGGGCATCCCACCCTCTTCCTCCACAGACCCTTAAACCATAAGGCTATAAAAGGAGACATTAATTGGGTTATTAAGCATGAAGCACCAAGCACACTGCAGGATGGAGGCTGCTAGCGACCTTTGGGGTGGGATCAAAGTTCATGGGTCAAAGGAGAGGTTGCATTTGAAACCCATTGCTTCCTCTTCTCCTTTGGGTAGTTAAATGATCATTAACTATTTAAACTGTGGCTCTGTCTAGAGGTTTAAACACTCTGATGAGGTTCTGGATTAGCTGAGAGTGGGTAATGGCACACTCCTCCCCATTGTCCAGGACCAGGTCAGCTGACTTACTTTGGGTCTTGGAGGGCAGGTGGCAGAGGAAACAGAACTAAGAAAGCTGGCCTCCAGGTGGCACTGCAGCTGCTCATCTCTGAGTGGCGCTCTCTTACACACACACACACACACACACACACACACACACACACACACACACATACACGCACACACTTCCCACCCCACCCTTCCAAACACACACCCCACTTAACTGCTCACTCCACACCTTGTTCCTTCCATCTTGTTGGGTATAGAGTAAAACAATGAGGCTCCCTGAGAGCACCATTCAGTGAAAGGAAAAACCAGCAGCTTCCTGGTAGAGGAGGGAAGCCAGAAAGGCATATGCTTCCCAGATCACTAACATGAGATTCCAGGGGAAGTGACTACTGCCTAACCTCTCTATGGGTTGTGGGGATAGTGACAGAGATGCAGGCACTCCGTCAGTCCTCCCTGACAGGAGACATTTGGGTTTCCAAAGAGACTGCAGAGTAGAGAGTTGAAGGACATGGTTAGGCTGACCTACAAATACTGAAAAGGGTGCAAAGCACAACCTCCAACCCTGGGACATAGCCCAACTTACCCTGTGCCATGAGTAAGACACTAGGGTAACACAGACTTGGCTGTGTGTTGTGTGGGCAAGGGACAAAGGCAAAACAAGATCTGAATCCAGTACAAGGTAGAGACACGGGTCTTTCTAGGTCAGACATGGAGAACATCTGGTGCCTACAGCACATCCTGGACCTTCTACACAAACCCCATAAAGCCTGGCATTGAGTAGGCAGTAGGCAAGGACAGCTGAGCCCCAGGAAGTACTACTGTCCTGGGGTCCTCGGAAAGAAGGATGCCTATGTGCTCATGGTTGTGGCACGGTCATCCCTTCTGCCCTCTTTGTGCTGAAAGATGTTGGCTGATGGCAAAGCCCCAGTGTGGAGACCCCGAAGAGGCGTTGGCGCCCACCTAATGCTGTCCACAGCTCAGTAAGCCAGAAGTGAGACACTATAAACTCTTAATAGCTTAGTCTAAAGCCCACCTCTGCTTTGTTGGCCCTGCTCCCACACTCTACTGGTTTGGTTCTGGCCTAAGGGTAGGGATGAAGGTATGAAATGGGGGGTTCCCATAGCCCACTATGGCATCCTCCTGTGATGTATAGAACCCATCCTGTGTCCATGTTTTGATTGCTACCAAGCAGAGGCCTTTACCTTTGTTGTTGTTTGTTGTGTCTCATTTTGTTTTACACTTGCAGCACTATGGACTAAACACAGGACCTTGCTCATGCCAGGCAAACATTCTACCACTGAGCCACATCCCCAATCCTTTCTTTACTTCTTTCATTTTGAGACAGGACCTTAATAAATTGCCACGGCTGGCCGTGACCTTGCAGTCCTCCTACCTCAGCCTCCCAAGTGGCTGTGATAAAAAGTTTGTGCCACTGGGCTTGGTTGTGCCCTCACCTTTGTATCATCGACCTTCAGTATGAAACCTAGAGAAGCATGTTGGCAGTGTTTACCTAAAGGGACAGCTCTGTCCCAGACCTGCCAGCGCCAGCTACAGATGCTCCATGGACATCAGCTACAGGAATCACTACATGTTAGCAAACAGCTTGCTGGCTCATAAAAGCTAGCCATGAGGATCCATGTCCTGGTGACTAGCTTATCCTCTAAAGAGTCTAGCTAGCCTCAGCATGCCCTAGAGCTAAGGTGGCAAAGAGGAGGCAACCTTCCACTATGTCCTCATCCACCTCAGGAAACAACATCTGCCCAGTGTAACTGAAAATTCTCCTAAGCTGGGACCCTGTTACAAGAGAAACTGCAGAGTCCTCAACCCTTGGGAGACCACTTACCCCAGGACATAAATGAGGCCCAGAGAGAAGCTTTGAAAATCCACGATGCCCCACACATTGGAGGTTCTCTCTGGGGCCAGGCTGACTTGGACAGGTTGTCATGTTCCTGCATCCCGCCAAACAGTGGTGCCTACTCATGAGATGGCCAGAAACCAAAGCCACTGTCATTGAAGTCCAAGAAGGGCTATTAATGAAAGTGCCCCTCACCCATTATGTAGAGAGCAGCAATTTTCGTCTGAAGGCCGCTAGTTGAATCAATGCTTCCATTAAAACAAAAGCCTCACTCCCAGAGGAAATTTAACAGGCACATGCTTCAAAGGATTCTGACCTGTTCCTGCTGTACACACACACACACACACACACAATCTACCCACAGACCGGGCAGCAGAAAAATATGTCTTCATGAAGTACACACTCTTGGCATAGTTATCTCCAAAGTCAGCAAAGGCATGCCAAGAGGCATGCCAAAAGTCAACCATTTAGAAATCATGTTCCCGCCTTCATCTTTGTTCTTTCTGCCTATAGGAACTGAGTGCCACATCTGTACAGGGCTGGACATGGTAACAGGCCCACCAAAAGTATAGCCAACCAACTTGGCATGAAGTGTGTCCACTGAGCCTTTAGAGGAAACCACGGGGTAGTGAAAGACACAAAGAACTGAGTGCCATCTATGGAGCTGGACACAGCAATGGGCCCCAAAACAGAATAGCCAACCAACTTGGCATGGGGTTTATCCACCAGGGCTTTAGAGGGAACCCCTGGGGAGTGAAAGACACAAAGGTCTTGGCTCTGAGAGGCCCACAGTGTAGAGAATTGCTGGCCTGCCCTGCTCTGAAAAACAGGCACAGCAGACTGGCAAGAAAACCCAGTGGGCCTGGAAAGCCTGGAGAGCTGAGTAAGGTCCTCCAAAGCCACATAGAGGTGGAAGGAAAGAACCAACTCCACAAAGTTGTCTTTCCACCTCCACACTCAACCCCACACACTAATAACAAAATTTAAATAATATATTTATACTTATCAACGACAACATCAGCTTCGGCAGCAACAACAAGACCCCCTGGGATACATTGGTACCAAATACAGTGTTTAGAGCTGTTGGCATGCTGACCACACTTGGAAGGAGCAAATATTCCAGAGACCATGTAATCTCAGAAGTCAAACTCACCAGTTATGACAGAACACGAAGAGAAAAGCTTGTGTACACTGCAATGCTGGGGTCCCCTTGGAGACTGAAAGCCTGCCCTGAGCCCACTCTGTCTGTACTGCTTATCTGACTGTTATTTGGAGACCCACCTAACAGTTTGCTTGAAATGCTCTCATTATGGAAATTGTCAGTCTCCAAAGTGAAAGGAAGCAGAAACTAGAAGTTTCTAAGTTTCCACTAGGCTCAAAGCCTGCTCGGCTAGGCGCCTCTGCTCAAAACCACACAGGGACGCTGATCCACCCATACAATGCAAGCTAGGGCCAGCTGTGCAGAATTTGACTTCCTGGGTGTGCAGGATGAAGATCGATGGAAATGATTGAAAGGAACAAAGAAGAAAAGAAAGGAAGGGAAAGAGGAAGGGTAGACAGAAGTGGGGAGGGACAGAGGGAGGAAGGACAAGGGAGGGAAGAGGGGGAAGGATAAAGTAAAAGAAGAAAAGAGAGTGAAAAGAGTCAGGTTCATGTTGTCCACAAACTAGCTCACTTCCTGGCACATAATAGGTCTTTTTTTTTTTTACATGAAATAGATGAAGTCACTAGACGTGACCAAAGTTAATCTCAACCCTCTGTAAAATTCCTGTTCCTTACAGTGCAGACTGCAGACTCATGGATGAGCCGGTGTTATTCCATGAGAACAAGTAATTGCTGATGGCAGGCTGGCAGGTGATGGAGGAATGTCAGGAGCCAAAGCTGCCAGCTTTGGGTTCTGAAGCAGCTGTGCCCTTAATTACGTCGCTTGATTTATACTCTATTAAATCTGTATATAAGTAACCCATTTCTCTGGAAGCATTTAAACCTCTTCTATTCCACCAAACACACTGCTTTTATTTCAAATAAATGTAGCCAGCTCTTTGGGGAACATATGGTATATTTCTCTCTTATTAATAATTCAGTTCAAATGAGCAAAAATTAGTTGGTGCAGTTACGGCTGATTTTGTCCTGAAAAGATCTGCATTAATTTTAGACGTTTTGTAAATTGGGCTATTAAATAAAAGCATTATATGTGAATTACCCTTTAAATTTTAAGCAACTTGGTAGTTTAATGGTATTTTCTAGTCATATTCATTTTCAATCTTTAAAAAATTATAGTCATTATGGTAAGACAAATTTTTGAAGCCTGCTCCTTCTATCCAATTACATATTGTGCTAATAAGTAAACTAGAAAACTTTCATGTTCTCGTTTCAGTGGGCAGCCCTGTCTCACCTCATCTTTTGTGGGCAAACGTTTTCTGAGAAGGTCTCTGGAGGAAAAGATTGGTTCTAACTGAGCAAGCAGGTCCACCAACAAAGGTTCAGGTTTCTAGGGGAGAGAGAAGTGGTAAGGAAGGGAACTTGCCATCATGCTCTTGAGTTTGTCTCCTTGAACTCTCTGTTGTTGAATCTTCTCACTCATAGTCCAGAGCTCTGCAAGGAAGGAGTTGACAAGGTTCCAGGCACACAGTGTAGTACCAGAAAGGACAGTGAGGAGGAACTGACAATGCTTCTTGGAGGACACAAATATGCTCTGTGTGTCTCCAGGCTAGGATCTAGGTTAGTGAAAATGCTAGGAGAGGTATAAAACTAGCTTGGCTTCATGCAATCTTTGAAGTTGATTAGCCAGCTATGTGACCTTGAACTTGACACTACCCTGGGTTTCAGTTCCTCTAGATGCCAAATGGAAATGGTATCTGCAGTGTGGGGCCTTGGCTACAGAGATGGAATGGGAAAACAAATGGCTACTGTCTACCATTTATTTACTGCATCACATGGCTTGTGTTGGTATTTAGTAATCGGTCATTGTTAAGACACAAAGAGCTGAATACACAGGCCATAAAGTTTCTCTTGAAGTTAAAGAACCAAAATTTACCAAGGGGATGACTTCATCAGTAGAAAACAGGGTTGGCCCAGAGAATACTCCCGTACCAAGATGACTGCCCAAGCAGGTGAACCACGGTCTCCTCATTCTCTGGTAAGCAGAGGGTACTAGTTGAAATTAAAAGAAAAAATATAAAATGCCCAAAAGGAAAGAAAAATGTGCTGTGTTATAACCTTCGGAGTTCTGGCCCTCAGGTCATTGTTTATGTGCATGGCTTAAAGAAATTGGGTACATCAAAAATGCCATCAGGGTTCACTCTGGTAATTTCTGTTATCAAGTGGTCAGAAGGTTTCCAGGAGACTGGCCCAGTGCTGAAACATTGGCAGCAATGACTACTGTGACAGTCGGCTACATCACTATCTACCATTCCCTATCATAGGAAGACCCTAGGTCAGTGCCTGGCCTCAGTAGGCCAAGGACTCTCCACGAGCAGACTGAAAGCAGACATTAGCCAGGAGGAACAGTTTGATTATTCCCTTAGATATGACAAGCACCACTGATATTTCTGTGATGTCACTGGGAATGAGACTTATGACAAGAGACAAATAACATGACAATAAAAGTAAGTGTCTTAAGCTGTCCCTTAAGATAAGAGGAAAGGGAAAGAGATGGGTAAGTGAGCTGGCAGGGTCCAAAATCCTCTTGCTTGGATAGAGCAACCCACTAAAAGGAAAGACTTACTCTGCTGTGAGCAGGAGGAGAGATGGGCACCCATCTTTTCCATGGTCTGCTTAGTCTTCCAAGATAACTTGAATCTAACATTATGTTAGACAAGCAAGTAACAAAAAATTCCTGTGAAGGGGCTAAGGATGTGGCGGCACAGAATGGAGGGTTGTTATGATTTAAGACAGAAAGAACTAAGTGGGATCTAACAAATCTATTCTTTGTACCTATGTGTTTAGTGCAGCTTGTGCTGGAGTGATGTTAGATTAAAACCCCAAATATCGCTGATTTAATCCAGTGAGAATATTTTTTTTAGTTCAGATGAAGTTTCATGGGGTGTTTGGAGGCAGGAGAAAATTTTCTCTTTATCTGGTGGGTCAGGAGGTACAGGATCCTGCAGAGGATATTTTGGTGGATCCAACCTGGAAGTAAGGCACAGACCAGTGGTTCTCAAACTATAGGTCACAACCCCTTTGGAGGTCAAACATCTTTTCTCAGGGGTCATCTAAGACCATCAAAAAACACAGATCTTTACATAATTAGAAAAATTACAGTTAAGAAGGAGCAACAAAAATAATTTTCTGGTTGGGGGTCACCACAACATGAGGAACTGTGTTAAAGGGTTGCAGCGTTAGGAAGGTTGAGAATTGCTGTCACAGACAGGATTTTCTCGTCAAAACTCAATCATAGGTCCACAGCTAACATCGAAGAGGTCTGGGAGATGTAGACTACCATGTCACATAATAAGAGGAGAGAAAAGACACTGGTGTGAGTGTGAGCGGTCCTTGCTAAGTGCTTAAACACCGCAAGAATACAACTCTTAAAAAACACCACAAGCCACCAGTAAATAGTTTGCAACAGCTTCATCATCACCATCACCATTCATATTCCTAATTCCTTCCTCAGCTTGTTTGTGAGTTTCCTCCTCTCTTCCTTAAAACCATCCAGCCATGACCCCCCACACCTCTGAGGCTAAGACTCAATCAGTTCTGCTATAAAACCTAATGCAAAAAAAAGTGCTCCCAAAAGGTATGGCAGGTACCAGCTGGAGTGGCCAGCCCTTCTCCATTGAATATCCCGCCCTTCATCCACCCTAGAAATGGAGGAATTTACCCAACTTGCTCCAAATCTTTATGTGGTGGTACAAACTGGATAGATTCTGCCAATTTCCAAAGTCTGATTTATTACTCCAACCAAAATAGCCATTGACTAAAGAAATAAAATCTTTCGCCTTCTGAGAAGGACCCCATGCAGCTTCCTGGCTGGGTCAGGAGGGTTCATATGCACAGTAGACCAGAGCTCCAGCTGGGACCTGCCACCAACTGCTTGCCAGGCAAACAGATGATATAGGCAGCCACGTCCCTGACCTCTCCATTTCTCACACAGTGGGAGTGACCTCATAATTTCTCCATCATGGCTTCTTGAGGTCTGCTTAGATGAAGACACATTACCACATGCTAAACAATGAACAGCTGGTGGGGTATGTGGGCCAAAGCCTGACCATCATGGCTAATCATCATTAGCCTATTCCTCAGTGATGAGAGAATTATCAATGAATTACACAAAATTAGCCACTAGTCAGGACAGCTTATCCCAGACCTATTTCATTCATGTTTCAGAGGGAAGACCCAGTGACCAGCTCCAACTGCATGAGGCCACCCTCAAACCTGGTGAGGAAGGCTGTAGATTTAAAGAGAGTGCAATCCACATCCTACGAAAGAGCACCCAAACCTATAGGGCAATGGAGATTTTTCCCCCCTTCTCCTTAGCTGAAGTTATTATCACAACTGCCGGGGAATTTGTGAGATTGGGAGACAAGGATCATAACGATTCTTTGGAGAGCCGTCAATCATTGCAAACTGCTACCAGAATCGAAATTACATCTGCATTTGAATTAGCAGCATTACTCGCCAATTTAGATCAGAGTGAACATTTTTCCATTGAAGATGGAATTAAATTAGAAAATGAGTGAGTCTTTAATTTCCAGATTATAAATCACCGAAAATAATTCAACTCCTGTACCTTAAGGCCAATTACATTATCCTAAGCGACATTTTATCTCCCAACCTTCGGAGTGATTTGGTGATGGGAGCCTTCACACAAATCAGCCTTGCTATAGTAGTAAGAAATATATCTGCCTGCCGAGTCACACACATAAAACAGCAGCAACCGTTTTAATGCTGAAGCTTATTTTACATGAAATTTGATTGTCTGTTTGATGGTGTATTTTTGTGTTCTAATGAACTGATGCATCAGCTGCATTGAGGTGTGAATTACATTCAGTTTGACTTGGTCCAAGCTGGGGCATCTTCATCCCTTCACATCTTTTCCTGTGTCCCTTGGCTTGACAAAAGGGACACAGATACAGGCAAAGATACAGAGCATGGTTTCAAATCTGAGCATTCTGCCCCTCATTTTTCTCTGCTCATGGCACTTCATCTCTCTTGCTTCTATTACTTCTGTCTTGGGCCACGGTCTGATATTGGTGTCTGTCACTGCCTTTGGATGGGAACGCTTCTAAACTCTGTCACTCATGTCTGCTCTTCCACTGAAGTGCCTGGTGCAGAGTAAGTTTACAATGTCTGGTGTATAGAGGTGGAAAGAGTTGGTGGCATTGAATTAACCTGTATTAGTCTGAGTTCTCTAAAGGAACAGAACTAATATATATGAAAGCATATATCATTTTATATGACATATATAAATATCATCTATATGTATGACATACACATCAATATAGGTTTATTAGCAGAGTGGGTTACAGGCTGAAGTCTGAGTAGTACAATGGCTATCTCCTGATGGAGAGACTAAGATTCTAGAGTTGTTCAGTCTGTGAGACTGAATGTCTCAGTAGTCCCAATCAAAGTCCCAGGGGATTCCTAAAGAGCTTCTGATCTTCAGTCTCAAAGAAGTAGGTTCTAATGCCAACAGAGGAATGCCTCCGCAACAGAATAAATGAAATTGCCAGCAAGAGTGAGGGCAATCAGGCAAAAGCTTCCTTCGTCTGTGTCCTGTTCTGTGAGTTGCCACCAGAAGGTGTGGCCCAGATCTACAATAGTTTTCCCACCTCAGATGATTTCGTCAAGAAAATCCTTCACAAACATGCCCGACTACTTGGATTTTAGCTGATAGCACATGTAGTTAAGTTGACAATCATGATTAGCTGTCACATACCCTATCTGGCACTGTAGCCAAACAGAAGCAATGGGGGCAAACAGATCAGCAGCCCTTAGAAGCATAAAAGTCACTGACACCCCTGCCTGGCCTGTGGTCATACTTACACTAAGGGCTTTCCTGGCTGCCTTCATGGCTGCAAAAAGATGCCCAGATTGTCCACAGTGTGCTTTCATAGCAAAATGGCTCTTACAGCTTAGCATCGCCAAGCATGGCTTACTTGTCTCTTGACAACTACATGATACAGTCCCTGAGATGTCAGTGCCTTGAGTTTGTGGAAAAATGAAGGAGTGTGAGGGAAGGATGGTAAACCTTAATGATCCATCATCAGACACTTTACCACAGAGTCCAGGTGCAGCCTGGCTTCCTCCTCAACACTGCCATCCCAATCACGATTAAGGAATGAAATTAAGTGCAGTAGAGTCATGCCTGGCCTGTATTTGGCTGCAAGGGACTGAGATGGTAAGAAAGGGACACTGAGAAGATGGGAGTATTAAGTTGGAAAAAGGAGAGGCCTATTGATTTATTGCTTGGAGCATCTCCCAGTTATAAGAACTCAAATAAATATACCTCACTAGTCACGAGCTCTCTCCTTGGTGGAGGCACATGGTAACATCTTTAGGGGGAGGCTCTCCAATACCACAGTTGTCCATAGCTCTCTGGCCCCCATCTCTGTGAGACTCTCTTTACCTAGGGCTCCAGGTCCAGTGCTGCTAGAAACTCAATCACAGGGAGGTCCCAGAACTTCTCGGTCAGCTGCAGGCTGCGTCAGGGAACTTTCTGGAATCACAGTCCAGGATCCCAGGCTGCACCATCAAAGGCTCCAGTAGAGTAGCTTCATGGAGAAGGGTGAGCGGGCAGCATGTGAAGAAAGTCGTTGACCTGTGTTAATCAGACAGCAAAGGCTTCTGCAGGTTGTGCCAACACTACTGGGTTCCTTTCCTGGCCCCAAGAAAGACCACAAAGTTGTGACCTCACACCCTAAGAGACGAGGGAACCTCTCTACTCCTCACAAAGGGACAAGGCCTCTGGGCCTTCACCAAGAACATTCTTACGTCTGGAAGAATATATCAGGAGAGAAGAGCTACAGGCGGCATTCTCTCTAGGCTGAGCGGGGAGTGGGGGGCAGGTGGCCAGCAGCAGGCCTGGTTGAGACCTCTCACCACACTCCGTTAGACTCCACCTCTTGTATTCAAATGCAGACTCCTGAACATACGCACACATGTGCATACATGCGCAGGCCCGCATGCACACCTACCCAGCACTTGCTCTTTTCCAGTCAGTGAGCCCATTGCGCACCTTGTCACATTTTTTCTTCCTGGTGTCCTTTACTCTAATCTGATGAGACATTCTCCTCCCCTGTCCCCTGTCCCACCCTTATGGGTCCCACATGGGTCTTAGGAACTGGGTGACTGTAAAAAGCACTGTCTTGTCAGGTGATCTGGAAGCATTGGAAGGGAAGATTGCCCATCTTTTTGGAGATGCCAAATGATACATAGAATTGCCTAAACTGATTGTACCTCACAGTCCTGGCATGAAAGGGGCACTGGAGAAGAGCCTGACCTCTGAAGGGCACTGTCTGCCTGGCTGTCTCTATAGCTCTTTATCCTATCTCTTTTTTTCTTCCTCATTTCTTCCTATCCTTTCTTCTTTCTTTTGCTTCTTCTCCCCTGCCCCCTCTTTTTCTTCCTGTGTCTTTCTGTGTCTGCATCTCTGGGCCTTTTCTCCTTATTTCTTCTTTCCCTCTCTCCTTTCCCACTTTCTCTGTCTCCACTTGTCTTACTAAGACTTTCTGTCTCTCTGTGTCTCTGTGTCCCTATCTCTGTGTCTCTGTCTCTCTCTGTCTCTCTCCCTGCACCATACACCAGTAATATGATGGCTCTCTAGCTAAGCAGAACTTTCCCAGACACCCTGACCTATTTATGACCTGACCCCTCTCTCTACCGGAGTTGATCAGAACATTGAGCATTCAGTACCAACACTGCTCTGACCCTGAGCCACAGGAAACTCATCTATCTAGTTGCTGTATGCCCACTCTGCCTGCACCGCCTGGCATTTTGCAAGCAGTGTGGCTCTCCAGGCAGGGGGAGCCTTTTGTCTCCTTGCCTCCCTACGGGAAGCCTCTTTCTGCTGCAGGGCACAGCCCAGCTCACAGCTTATGGTTGCAGGGGTGAGGAGGTGTACCCAGCAGGAAGACGATCCTGAGGAGGGATGTGGTAGGATGTGTTTGGAAAACAAGAATGCTCTGTCAAGTTATATTTGGGAAGACTGAGCCCACTTCCAGTTGGAGCCTGAGGGTCATGCCTAGCTCAATAGGAAAAAGAAGGTGCTGCAGGCCTCACATACTAAAAGCAACTCTGATGGCCACGAATCTGGAGCCTGCACTGTACCCAGTCCTTGCCTGCCTGTAACTCTGCCCCCCCCCCATGCAACCCCAGGTGGTTTTCCCAAGGGTCACTCAGTCAGTGGCAAGACTAGCACTAAAATCCAGGAGGGTTGCCTGTGGTGCGCGTTCACAGGGGTCACAGGCTCCAGGAGCTCCTCCTAGCCCAGCCACAGGAGTCAAGGGCCATCGTACATGCAAGGCCGCCGTGACGCCTCTACAGCTGTACTCCACACGCTGTGGCCTGACTGTGCCTCTCCCTGAGACTCACTCTTCCTACCATAACTGTAGGCTTTCAGACTCAGCCAGGGGGCACAGCCTTGCTCAATGCTCACCGCCTCCATTGTAGAGAAAGCACAAGTTTGTGAAAACAACAGAGAAGGTTTCAAGGATCCCTAAGACTCTCTCAGCATTGGAAGCCAACATCTGAGGATCATGAGGCTAGCTCACCAGGGGTTCCCAATAAGCAGATACATGGGCCACCGGGATCACTCAGCTGTCTTACAAGTGGGTGAAGGTGAAAGTGGGAGTGAAGCCTACCAAGCCTACCAAACTAAGTTCGATCCCTGGGATCCATTCGGTAAAACGAGAGAACCAACTTCCACAAGTTGTCCCCAGACCTCCATAAGCACTACACGACACAAGTGTGACCACACACACACACACACACACACACACACACACACACACACAAAGGAAAGAAAGAAGGAAGGAAGGAAGGAAGGAAGGAAGGAAGGAAGGAAGGAAGGAAAAAAATGTAATTTTAAATTAGCAAAAGAAATGAGTGTGAGTTAGTTGACCACTAGAAAAGATAACTAGAAGCAGGTTGACATCTGGTGTGACAGGTCATGGCCTATTATTCCCACTGGCTTTGGACGTTCAAAACATCATTAGTTCCTGGCTGTTTGAGCCCTGCTGCCTGTGCTTCCTTGGTGGCTCTCATGCTCTGAGAGACTCATGGGAAAGTCATCTGGGACTAGCTTTGTCAAGACATAGAAGGTGGAACAGTGTACCTGCCGGGCTGCTCTGATTCTGGGCTCCCCTCTGAGACTCTAGCACCTCACAGCTCACTGGTGATGATGGGCTCTGGGTCCTGACAAAACACACTTTTCCTGGCCCCAGAGCCTCATACCATGGCCAAGTCCCAGCTGCAGACAATTGTGGGGCCTGTGACACAGGAAAACCTCCCTGTTCCTACATCTATTCCCCCTCCCCCAGCCTCTGTCACAGACATTAAATATTTATAAGTTCTTAAAAAAAAAAAAGAAAAAGAAAAGAAAAGAGAAAAAACCCCACAAAGCTCAAATAATGCAAGTTGTCTAGCAGGCAGGGAGATCGCGAGCCGATAAGCAGTGTTTAGAGCTGCCATGATTCGCTTCACATTGTGATCTGATTGGAGACCATATTAAAACTCACAGAGGCTATTATACCTAATTTTTGTTTCAATTCAAGCAATATTGCCACTGCTTACTGTGATTTCTATTTACTTTTTCCTATTGTTCGTGTTTTATTGGGGTTGTGTCCGTTTTATCAAGCGGATCTCCCCTGAAAGGCAGGTCATGCTGTGTTTGGACCTCAGGGTTTGGTGGGGTTTTTTTTGTTTTTGTTTTTCGGCATTTTTCTTTTAAAGGGGTTTCTGCTTGGTCTGAATTCACTCAAATCCCCTCCATGCTAATATAACTCTTTCTTTACTCTTGTCCAATTATAATATTTCTGCCAGCACAAAGCCTGACAGCTTGATATTTAAAAGCTGTATAAACTCTCATCATCCAGTTTTATGTTCCCGTTTACCTACGATACCATTGGATTTGGGTGAGTGCTACATAAAATGTGTGCATTGAAGGATTTCAAATCAAGTTATCTCCTCCATCTATAAAAATTGAATTTTAAAGGTTATTTTAATTATAAGTTTAAACCCAGGCACTAGTAATGATAGGGGCCGCTCTTGCCCAAGCGTTCCTTCACTTCCCAGGGTTGGGGCCAAGCTAGGAAATCCTGTTATTTCCTGAATGAAACACAATTTTGTAAAACAGGATATTATTTTTTTTTTTTAAGTATGACACACTTTGCATAACTCTGTTTTCCTGGTATGGCTCAGGGAGGCCGGGAAAGAGTGACTGAACCAAATATACCTCAAGCCTTGCAGGGCTCTTGCTGCAGAGGATACGGGGAAGAGATCATCCCAGTCCCTCAGCTCCTCAAAGCCACACATGACTGCCTGGGGCACACATAAGGACGTCACTTCACCAAAGCAGTGGGCAGAGCGGAAAAATAACCAAGTAAAATCCAAATTTCAAGCCCGCCCCCTCTTTCTGAGATTGCAGCCTAAACTCCTTTGGTTTAAGGGGGCAGGAGAAATCAGTGTTTTGTGGGCTCCTGCACCACAAATTTCTAAACCTGTTATTGAAGCCATGATTGAAATCTGACAAAAACAGTCCGTGCTTTATAATAATGTCCCGCAGCCAAAGTATGGCACCAATAGCTAAACAATACTTCATCACCTTCGCCACTTTCAACAGCTCCCATTAATATTGAGATCAGAGTGCCGGGCCCTCTATTCCCCAGCTGACTGCCTTAGTGACAGCACTGGCTAAGGCAGTGACATTGAAAAATATTTGCCATGACATGGCCACAAATCACAGCCAGACAAGTTTAAAACTCAATATTCACTCAACTTGCATCTGCTATTTTCTTGTTCCAATTTCTAAAACACAATTATTATGGTGTTCTCTTCTGCAAAACAGCACAACCTAAATGGGTCTGTGCTAAGCACAGATCTGGGGGATGGGGAAGGATAAAAAAAAAATCAGCATCTTAGGAATGGCCAATAGTGTCACTTCAGAAGCCAGGAAGTAGCACTGTGGAGGCAACTGAGAATTCAGACTCTACACTGGGGTCGGCGGCAGCTGCTGGGGACTGTCTGGGACAATCACGGCAGCCAGGGCTCAGATTGCAATTTGTGGTCCAGGGTTTACTCGACAGCCTAATTTTAGACATATCGATTTTGATTTCCAGCCTTCTCAAGATGCTGAAGCAGATGTTAGTTCTCTTGGCCACTGCTTTAGTTCACTGGGGCTGTGGTCAACGTCACAGATTGTGTCCCGCCCACCCGAGTCCTGCTGTGCATGGCTAACCTTCATGGAACCCTGCCAGCCAGCCACATCTAGGCCTTAGCTAGTCTCAGGTACCCTTGAGGACTTGAGAGTGATGCCATGCACACTAGTCCCTTCAGGGAAATGCCTGCATGGGCCCCGTCTCCACAAGGCTGGGGACACAGCAGTTCTCTTAGAGTAGCACTGACAGAGACTCAATGTTGTCCCTGGCACAGAACATAGGCACCCCCTGTATAGCACCTAGCACACAGCAGGTACTCATTCAGCAGTAAAGTAAAAAATGGAGACTGAGTGCCTAAGACAACAATTGACTAAAGGAAGAGCCAGAGCGGTCCTGGTTCTGCTGTGAAATCGCCACAGGACTGTGACCAAGAACCCATCCTTGCTGCATCCTTGGTTCCCTTTGGGAGGTGGAGTGTGATCCAGGGTCACCTCCAGAACTCAAGTCCCATTCCATGAGCAAATGAATGCTGTGCAGAGATTTGACATGTTAAATAAGTTCATTATAGTGACCTTCTGGTTTGGGGAGGTAGAGTGACAATCTTCTGAACTGGAACACTCAGAACCCGCTGGGTTTTACTCTATAGATAAGCTGGTACCACTTACACCCTGAGGATAGATGTCTTCTACATGTTTTTTTTTTTAATAAAAATCAATTAGCCATGGATATTAGACATAATATCCACATATATGGATACGTGTATGACACTAAATTCAAATAAGAGTAAGATTGGGAGTTACCTGTTGTATTAAATAACCCACAAGTCACTGATGACGTTTTTAGAAAACTGTCAGAGCATGTGGCCATAAGAAATGTGACATAACGTTTCTATCTTAAATTCACATTGGACCAGGTTACCAGATCAGCGTGAGAGACCCAAAGGTGACCCTTTTGTCACCTTGCATTTATCTGCATGATCACAGGGTCAGGAACATTCATGTCATGCTCAGTCCTGCCCCATGAGCACCACAGACTGTCATAGTTATTTAATCTTGGTCTCCCTATAGACTATTGTGCAAGTCTTTTGGACCACATGACCCTGTCAGGAGGAGCCTCCGCTAGAGCCTAGTGCATGATCGGAGGAGACATTTGAGGGAGGAAGTGGGGTTTTTTGTTGTTGTTGTTTGTTTTGTTTTTTGTGTACGCTAGGCTTATGCATTTCTGCAGGCAGAAGAAAGGCTATTATAGTGACAGTTCCAAAGCAATGATATGTCACCTCTTAAATGATCTTTTGCAAGCATTTGCCATGCCCTCCTCACCAGTGCCCATCTGGGCAGGTCTTCTAAATGAAGCATGGTAGGAGGTGCTGTGAGACTTTGGGGTGGTCAGAAAATGTCTTTGTGGCATCCCCATTGTTGGTTGGTGTGTTTCCTCTTGGAGCCCAGCCACCGTGCTGCAGGCGAACCCCGTCTCATGTACTTGCTACCACTCTGATCGGCCTTTCTAGCCCACACCACACAAAGCAGGTTTGCCTAGCCATCCAGGTGAGGGCCTTGTGACAGAAGCATGCTCTTGTTTCTCTGGCTGTCATCCATCCAAACTGGGTAGACAGAGCCCTAAAAGTTTAGATAAGGAAAGACAAGCAGAAAGAGAAATCAGGCTCCCTGCGTTTGCCTCCAGGGATGAGGAAAGGTGATACACAGTGCCAGGCAGTGTCAGAGGAGCAAGCTAATTCAACTCTCTGAGAGGGAGACCCCCACCTGGGGGCCTTCAGGAGGAGATTCACCCAGGCAGAGGGGAGTCAGTCAGATGAAGGCCTCCACGACCTTTTCAGTTTCCTCAGCTTCCATTTGTAGAAAGGTGCTCTGAGCACAGTAAGCATCCACCAGGTAGTCTGCCATGGAAGTGAGAGGAGAGGGAGGAACAGTGGCAGAAGAAGAGTAAGTACAGCCCGAGAGAGAGAGAGAGAGAGAGAGAGAGAGAGAGAGAGAGAGAGAGAGAACACTCCAGCGAGCAGCTTTCCTCTCCAGTCCCTTCATGTAAAAGGCTAACACCATATGTGAGCATTCCCATTCAGGGCCCAGTTACCTTTCAAAGATCTCCTCTCCAGACACTATGCACTGGGGTCAGGCTTCAACAGATGAACTCTAAAGGGACGCCATTCCATCCATAGTTCCTGCTCACTTCATCCATGCCAACGTACACACACTGGTATCACTCCTTTTCTGGCTGTAAGGACCCAGACAAGCAATTTCATTTCCCTGAGCCCCCATGACTGTTCTGAAAACCAGGAGCCCACGAGTTACCCCCAGCATCTCTGGGGCAGCTAATACCCTGCACATGGATCTCTAGTCACTAGCTTTCGAGCCACTCAGCACCTAGCATGAGCTGAGGCCAGGCAGGCTGTGGGGAAATTCCTAGAAGACATAAGTGGAACTCAGGCCCACGTCAGGGCCAACCTTCTGCTTCAGCTCAAACATTTCCCTGGAGGCCCTCCTTTTTCCAGTTTTCTCAGACCTTGTTCATCTACAAGGACAGATGGATGGATGGACACACACAGAGAGACAGACACTTGCAGGATAGCAAACAGGAACTTCTGATCTCCAGTTATATTTCTACCATCCAGGAAGCCAGGGAGGTACCTTCTGGGGAAGTTACTGTGACTGGGAAATGTCCATCTGGGACCACAGGATCCATCTGGGACATGCCTATACTGGACACAATCTCCAAATGAACTAGAAGGACTAAGAGAAAGGCTCCTCTTTCCAACTCAAGGGGAAAGCACTCAGCAGCTCTGATCACCTGAGAAAGAGAGAGACGACGCACGTCAGAAGGGAGCTTGAACTCTTGTCTCCATTATGGAAAGAACGCTCTCATGTGAGACATGCTTTTCTGAATAAACTAAATATGGCCAGTGTCAAAACAGCGGTGCAAGTGATTGGCTGGCTTGCTGCCCCACCCTCCCAGCAGCCTTATGCCAAGACGAGGGCTGGATAACAAGATCTCTGCATTTTTTTTTTTAAAGCTCAACGTTTTCTCCCAGCTGCACACCATCTTAGTCACTTCCCAAAGGTGACTGGTTTCTACCTGGATGGGCCCAGGCCACAAATTGCAAAATTAGGAAGACACACAATTTGGGGACCCTATTCTTTCTGCAATTTGATATCCTCTAACTACGGTCCACACATACTGCTTCATGGGCCTTTTCTTTACCCTCTAGGTCAGGGATGTGTCCGTTCATGAGAGTATGACCGCAGGATAAGGAGAGCTGCCAGACTGGGAACTCAAGAGGCATTGGGTAACTTGGGGGTCTATGTACCTTCAGATCAATGTAAGACAAGAGTCTGGAATGCTATGCTCATTTTGTTCATCTGCAATGACTACTGTTTGGCTCTCAGTCAACCACCCCCAGAGAAAACTCCAAGGATCATCCAAACCAGCAGCAACAAGCAATGGGTGTGAACTGGGCATCACACTTAACATTGTCCTATTCACTCCCTAGCTGAAGGAAACTGGCCCTCTTCAGATGCCTGACCCAGGCATGGGTCCACCAAGACAATCAGAGTTGCCTGTTCAACATCCCAGCTCCACCTCTGAAACAGCCCAGCTTCTGAGGCTGGGCCAGTTTGACCTGACCTAAAGGCAGGCAGGACCTTCTTAGAGATACAAGATCAGTTCTGCAGCCCCTTCCTTCCTGCCCTGGGGAAGAAAGGAGTCAGAGACAGAAATTCTCAGAGACTGCCTCTTTCTATTATTTTTCTCGTCGCTGTAAGAAAATACCTAAAAAAAAAAAAAAAAAAAAAAAAAAGCAGCTCCTGGAGGGAAAGGTTTCTTTTGGCTTACAGTGTTAGGGTACACAGTCCATGACGTTAGAAAGAGCATGGCAGCAGGCGCCTGAGGCAGCTGGACACAGTGCATCTGCAGTCAGGAAGGAGAGCGAGATGATTGGCCCTGCTCAGCTCCCCTTCTCCTTTGCATACAGTCCAGGACTCTAGCCAGTGGGGTTCTGCCATCCAGGAGCTGATGCAGAGTCCATAAAGAACACTCTCACTGGATTGCTCAGCCTGCTTTCCTATAACACCCAGGAGGAGGACCACTGTCCAAGGTGACCCTGCTCACATCAATAATTAATTAAGAAAATGCCCTGCAGACTCACCTGTGGGCAAATGTAATGGAGACATTTTCTCAGTCGAGGTTTTCCACTTCCCGGATGACTTCAGCTTATATCAAGTTGGCAAAAAAAATGAAATGAAATAAAATAAATAAAATAAAAACCAGGACGCTGATCAACAGCTTTCAGTTTCTTCAGCTATCACCCTTGCCCTCCCAAGCTGGAAGGCTATCTTGCTCCTCTGAACTCGCAGAGCACATTTAAAAGAACAAGAGCACGGTAAAGTGCTTGCCTGGGGCTCAGTTATAGCTGGCTGCTGCTGTCGTTTTTCTCTTCTCTAGTCTCTCTGCTCAACATACCCCCATCTCATCAGAGGAAGCCTACTATGTGAGACTTAGTGCTCCGGGCTGGAGATCCCTGTGCCTCCTGCATCCCAGCATGCTGAGCGCATGGTGAGCACAGGAATTACTAGGTGGGTTATGGGAAATCAACAGCTGTGGTTGACTTCTCATCCAGTCGTACTCATGAAATGGGTTTGACTCCGTAACCCCAATAAAGGCCAAGGATGGCAGTAGCCCAACGGCAGAACTGTCACATTTGAGGCAGCTCAGTCCAGCAGCCATGGTAACATAATCTTCATCTGCAGTCTCATAGGATGATAAAGGCTTCCTCCGCACTGCTGCCTGTGGCGATGTCTCCTAATGCAGCCTCCTCTTTGCAGCTTCCTCTTTGCAGCCTCCTCTTTGCTAGACTGTGCAGACTCTGCAAGTGCCCCAAAGAGTTGCATGCTCTCCCTTTTTGCTCTCAGTTCCCATCTGATCAAGCTTCCTCCTTCTCAGTCGCCTTTGGGTTTTCCACTTCTCCCTGCCAAGCAAGTGCATGAAATTTGTTCCGCCAGAGAAGACAGCTGATGGCCTGAGGATCCTTTTTATGTTGTTTAGAACCCCAGAGGCTGTGCAAAGCCCCTGGTAACTGGACTATCAGAAGGATCCTCGGCTACTGAAAAGTCTTTTCTTTTAATAAAAGACAAGGTTCTGGAGTTTTGTTTTTTTTTTTTAAGTTTTATTTTTAATTGTGTGTGTGTGTGTGTGTGTGTGTGTGTGTGTGTGTGTGTGTGTGTACATGAGTGTGGCACCCGTGGAGACCAGAAGAGGGCATCCAATTTGCTGGAGCTAGAGTTACAGACAGTTGTTAGATGTTGACCTGGGTGCTGGGAACCAGACTTGTTCCTCTGGAAGAGGAGTATACACTTAACTGTTGAGCCATCTCTGCTGGTTATGATTATTTTCAAGATAATGCTTTACTCTTAGCAATTTGGTGAATGCATGCAATAAAAATGCCACTGCTAAAGGAACCTTTTGGAAACACGGACATGTGATTTGTAATTTTACAAAGCAAACAGGAAGCTGACGGAGTGCTTTTAACAGCTGAACCATCTCTCTAGTCTCTACTATGGTATTTTATATCAGGGTTTGTGGGAGGGGTAGGAGTGGTCCTGGAATCCTCAAAGTTATGGAGAAAAGTCTATCTACTTTTCTTTTCCTTCTTTTCTTTTCAAGACAGGGGCTGACATAGCCTGGGCTGGCCTTGAACTCCATATGTAGCTGACAATGGCCCCAAACTTCTGATCCTCCTGTCTTCCTGTCCTGACTGCTGGAATTACAGGCATGCACTAGAAATGCGCATGTAACATGCAGTGTCGGGGACAGCATGCAAGGCTTTTTGCATGTGAGGCAAGCACTCAGCCGGCTGAGCTACAAGCTTGCCCAGATCTTAGTCTTTACTCAAACACTCTACAAGTATATCTTTTCTTTGGGATCTTTTCCTTAACATTTTCATGATTTTAAGGCCCTTTTGAAAATATGCAGTGTATTTAGTGGTGTCAGAAAGACAAAGGTTAACCTTCCATAGAGCCAGAGAGTCCTGTCTGTCCTGTCACCACAGCACTCCAGTCCCACAGGCCCTGGC